>NC_056733.1:1700481478-1700553978 GCF_019279795.1 Protopterus annectens | reverse complement strand
TTTCAATTGGCTTAGCATAGAGATTCTGGTCTGTGATAGGTTAGGTTATTTCATGTCACTTCTTGGGTATTTTTTTTTTTTTTTGACTGGTTAGAGTTCATTGCTTTGTTAAGGTTGACCTGTCATCAGAAGAGAGCAATGTTTAGCTAATCTGATGGATTTTATTAGGCAATCATTTTGCTGTTTTGGGAATGTTTTTATGAAGTCTTTTGGTGGGCCCAGAAACTGGGAGTTGATGCATTCTGGCCTTGGACTGATATGTGTTTGGCACTGGGATGGTGTAATAAAGTTTTGAAAGTCCAAATAGTTGCTTGCAGCAAGGTCAGTCTAAAGATTGGGATTCTGTGGCTATGAAAAGGGCTGCTGAAGTGCTCTGAGACTTATTCCACAGATGGCTCTTTCATTTTTAAAGGAAAGTGTTAGTTTTTATAAGTTCATTTATTTACATTTAATGTTCTGCAGTTTTTTTGTTTGTTTGGGGGAAAGGATGGTTAGAAAATGCCTTTAATGCTTTTAAAGGAAAACTCTACACTAAATTTCAAAACCGTTTTTCATTGTAGCTCTGTATTCTATGCTATATTAATGCATCAAAATCACTCAGTGCTTATTTTATTTTAGAAAATGGACATTTTCGATACTAACATCCTATTATAGAATGAACATTCTTCAGCAGGGTGTTAATCTACAGATAATGCCTGCTCAAAAACAAGCCCAACGCTTCAGGGCAGCGTATTAAGGTGCTGTGAAACTCTGACTTAAAAAGCCAAATGGTTGCCATTTTTTTGCACTTGCTAAAAGCGCTTTGCTGTTTAGTGAGAGTAAAGTAAACATCCTTTTTAAATACAAATTCTTTAATTAAAACTTAAAGTTGTATGAGCAGTGTTACTAAAATAAATATTTAGAAAATCACAACTAAAAACCAGTAAAAAGGTCACTGTAAATATAGAAGTATACTGCTGAATACCACTGAACTGTTTACATTTTGCAGATGCTTTCTGTCATGCAGTTGCTGTTCCCATAAAATGTATGGTTTCCTAGCAAATCATCTAGCATTGAAATTGCTAAATAATGACACACATTTGAGTTTCAAGCATAGCATGCTTTTTCTGAAAGGTAAGAAAAATATTGTTTCAACAACTTTCTAACTTTGTAACAGCAATATTTAAAGTTTCCCTATTTTTCAGCCTTTGTCCTCATTATTTTAATGTAAACTAACCTTCAATAATAGCACCAGATAAACATTCATTTAGTAATCCTTCTAAATAATTAGTATGTAAGCTAACAAAGACCAAAAACAGTTCAAATAATCTAAAGAAATGGACAGTGACACCTATTGGCAAATACTTACAGCAACAAACACAATAGGTTCATAGGTAGGTACTAGGCTGTCAGCCCAAGGGCCTACGTAAGCCTAGCCAACAAGGTTCCCTGGCTTATGCCACCCAAGAAATATATTTTCCTGTGCAACTGTCGAGCAGAGACACAGAAGTGATCCAGGGGTGTATTTCCTATTTCCCATCCACTCATCAAGATTTTTCTTGAAGAGTGCTAATGAAGAACTTTGCTTGACATAGATGGGTAGCCTGTTCCAGAGTATGGGAAGTCTCTCCAGCATGTCCTGTTTAGCATATAGCAATACCACTCAAAAAATCAGCATTTATCTTTATGTACTTTATATATACTTTCTCTCTCTTTGTGTGTATATATATATATATATATATATATATATATATGTGTGTGTGTGTGTGTGTGTGTATATATATATATATATATATATATATATATATATATATATATATATATATATATATATATATATATATATATATATAATGTTAAACAGCCAACTGAAATACATAAACTAGATGGTCACATGACCTTTTAACCTAGCAATACAAATCAGACCAGCAGACTACATATCAGTTATAAAAAGCTGAGAGAAAAAAAAAAAAAGCAGAGGCAGAAAAATGCCATACCCATTCGTATTAAATTTCATGTGTTAGATTCAACTGACTTGAAAGATGAAGTCGTAATAGCTGGTGATTTTAATTGTATTTTGTCAGACACAGATTCCACTGCAGGTTAAAAGCTGGGAATCACATGTTCAGCCAAACACTTAATGAATTTTGTAAATCCAATGAATTTAAATGATATATATGAGCTAAGTGGTGCTGCGGTAGCGTTGTCACCTCACAGTCAGACATTGTTGTTTGATTCTCAGCGAAAGTGTCTTGTGTGTGGAGACATGCGTGAATGGGCGTATCTTCGTTGAAGGTTGTGCATCAGAGCTGGCAACTCGGTACGTAAAAATCTACTGCCAATCATTAGCGGACCGGAGTTCCGCTGTGGCGACCCCTAACCGGGAAAAGCCGAAAGACACAACAACATATGAGCTAAGGACAACAAACTCACTTCAGTTTACCCATTATTCATATAGATGTGGAACACAAATCAAACAAATATTGATAACATTTTTGTCTCAAACTCTGTTATCACATATCAGTGAACTTTCAATAGTTTATTCATTATCGGACCATAATGCAATAATCTTTAATATTATGTTAAAAACTGACAGTCTAATACATCACAGGAGGTTACCAGCATACATTACTAAAATAAAAGGATTTAAGGATTGGTATGTTAAAGAGATCAAAAATTTACTAGAAATAAACATGAATGGTGAAGTAAGTAACATTGTCTTGTGGGATTCACTAAAGGCTTACTTAAAGGGAAGAGTTACAAGCTGGCATATTAGTAAAACAAGAGAATGGAATAAAGAATTGAATAAATTACAGGCCAAAATAGACGCACTAAAGTTAAATCTAAAACCAAATGACATTATCAGTCATTCTGAACTTAAAAAACTTAAATACAAAATATGCTGCAATTATAAAGTTTCAAAAAAAAAAAATTAAACTTCAGGCATATTCAGTAAACCATTTAAGCTTGCATAACCCTGCTCTTAGATCAAAGAAAATGAATAAACTAAATCATATCAAAGAAATAACACCTATAAATAATAAAAAAGTAGAACATATATTAAAGGTGTTATTGAGGACTGGAATACATTTTATGAAAATATCAGTAATACAAATAACATAGATAACGGTGAAATAGACGAAACTTTTCAAAGGGAAAATATAAATAATTAAGGGGTTCGGAAGGTGGCCTAATAGTTAAAGTGTTTGCCTTACAAAGACAAGGTCCAGGGTTTGATCCTCCCAAGGGATAATTGGCTAGGCTTACAATGGCTCGCAAGGGCAGTTAGCTTAGTACTAAACTATGAACTATGAACTAAGTGAACCAATAAAAAAAATGATAGAACATTCACTTTAATAGAAAATAAATAAAAGATCAAATAAAAAAGTAAAAAAAAATAAGCACCGGGCTTAGATGGTCTTCTACCGGAACTTCAGTGGATATAAAAAGTGTACACACCCCTGTTAAAATGCTAGGTTTTTGTGATATAAAAAAAATTAGACCACAATAAATCATTTCAAATCTTTTCCCACCTTTAATGTGACCTATAACCTGTACAATTAATTTGAAAAACAAATCTGTTAAGGGAAAAAAATATAAAAAAATACAAAACGTATAATATGCTGGTTGCATAAGTGTGAAGTCTCCCAAAAGCACGTGGGAAAATGTGTTATAGTCTGGTGAGACCAAGGTTGAACTTTTTGGCCACAATTTCAAAAGGTACATTTAGCGCAAAAACAACACTTCGCATCACTAAAAGAACAGCATCCCCACAGTGAAGCATGGTGCTGGCAGTATTCTGCTTTGGGGTTGAGTTGCTTTTCGGCTGGAACTGGGGCTTTAGTCAAGGTGGAGGGAATTATGAACAGTTCCAAATACCAGTCACTTTTGGCCTAAAACCTTCAGGCATCTGCTAGAAAGCTGAAGATGAAGAGGAATTTCACCTTTCAACATGGCAATGACCTCAAGCATACATCCAACTCAAAAGAATGGCTTCACCAGAAGAAAATTAAAGTTTTGGAATGGCCCAGCCAGCGCCCAGACCTAAATTCAATAGAAAATTGATCCCTTGCAATCTGACAGATTTGGAGCGGTTTTGCAAGGAAGAGTGGGCAAATATTGCCAAGTCAAGATGTGCCATGCTGATAGACTCCTACCCAAGAAGACTGAACGCTGTAATCAAATCAAAAGGTGCTTCAACAAAGTATTAGTTTAAGGGTGTGCACACTTATGTAACCAGCTTAGTGTACGTTTTTTTTATTTTTTATATTATTTCCTCTAACAGATGTTTGTTTTTCAATTGAATTGTATAGGTTATAGGTCACATTAAAGGTGGGAAATATTTTGAAATGATTTATTGTGGTCCCATTTTTTATATCACAAAAACTTGGCATTTTAACAAGGGTGTGTAGTTATTCAATCCCATATTTCAGCTTGAGAACCGCAGCCTTCATCCTGAGCACAACACGCTTTCCTTCAGCCCTTACTTTTTAGTTCTTGTTCTGTCCAGACCCAGTATATGCTGTTCACAAAGAGACTTATTTTATTAAATAAAATATACACAGTCTCTGTCCATGGATTGCCAGTGTGCTGTGCATCCAGCAATAGTTCGTATTCAATACTGTGGCGAGGCTTTTTAATAACAAAAATTCTTCCTAACAAAATATTGGTTTATAAACTACAGCCACACCACTGTTTGATGCATCATATTAACCAGGGCGTTTTAGTTTGGTGTAACAGAAATTTCAGAACTACTAAGCCCTGGATACTCCGCAACAATGACGTTAATCTGAACAAATCTGTCTACTTTTGTCAGTGAAAACTGCCAAACATTAAGGGACATTTGCACTTCTGAGCAGCTAGTCTATTGTTGAATTCAGGAGTCTGGTTTACTGCAGAACATGACAAAGTCACATAATAGTAAGCTGGCAGATAAGGGTGTACAACATGCCTGCATATCTTCACTTTAAAATGCTGATCAAGCTATTTCTCCCTGTAGTACAGCAGGTAAGACTTGAGTGGGTTACCTTTACCTATCTATTTCTTGCATACATGCATACAAATTCCTATCTATCTACTTCTTACATCCACATACCCCTACCTACCTATTTTTTACACACACACACACACACACACACACCTCTTAAACACTTAAAAACACACATGCACACACCTGCCTCTCATTTGTACACTCATCCACAGTCCAAATTTCTTCTGTATTCAAATTCCATGCACAGGCACAGAAGATGAAGATATAAACCATTGGTCGCACAGTCAGAGAAAATGAAAACAGGTTGCAAACACCTGTGCCGTCCATTTGATAAAAAAAAAAAATCTCCCGGACAGCTGATTCCAGGGGGTGCACCTGCCTGCGGGTGCCCTTGGAAGAAGTATATCAAAAGTCACAATTTGTAAATAGCTGTTGGACTGCATTTCCTTTGTGTCTAATGACCTGGGTTTACCCCTACAAATGAAATCAAAAGCCTGCTCTACAAGAACAGTAGCTAACTCTTCAACATTCATGAAGAGCATTCCCATTGATGGCATTTGCGCAGCAGCAACATGGTCCACAGTTCACACCTTTTTTTCTCATTGCAGCACTTTCATCCTTTAGTTCCAGTATTCTCAGGAAAGTCCTTCATTGAAACCACCCAGTTGTCTTTTTGGCAGCTTTGGAATGTGTCCCAAACATTGAATCAGATGAAAATAGGCAACATTGGATACAAAAGTTATTTACTTACCATAACAGTAGATCTGTGTTGTCTCATTTTCTTCGGATCAACATCCTCCCCCTTTAACCTTCCAAAATTGTCACTGACCATTTCTGGTGTTTGAACAGACCTTGACCCTGTCTGTTAAAAATGTTTCCTTGATTCTTACAGTGGTATTAACAGGTCTATCAGCTCTTAACATCTACAGATTTCTGCAGTTGCAAGAATAGATCTATAATTTAGGTAAAGTCAGCAAACTCGGTCTGAGGTAACTTAGTGAAGAGGAGGGAGTTATGGGTAAAGTGCCTGTGATCCACAGCTCTAGAAAAGAAGGTGCTGAGGTTGGATTCATTCAGATCAGACAACCCAAATGTTGAACTGGATGAAAATGAGACAACACGGATTTATTGATGTTCTTCGTGTTTCACTGTTGCAGTCATCACATTTGGGTTATCCCTGCCAGGGTAGCCTTCAGTCAGCCCAAATACCAGAGGCTTAGTATTTCTGTGTTGGTTGCCGTCGCTCCAGGACTGACGTCAGGTCATCAGTGTTATAAATTAAGGCAGCCAATGCCATTACATCAGTCTTTCTTGCCGAGGAGCCCGAAGCAGAAGCAGTTCGCATGAGTGCCGGTTGGCTGCTACCTGAGTTTTTTTGTTTCCGAAATTGAAGTCTTCTAAAGCTAAGTACCCCATCAAGGATCCTTTTTTCTTGCTCTAACTGATGTCCAAAAAAAGTTAACAATGGTCTCGCCTGTGGAAAGCAAATACCACACCGAGATTTTCATTCCAACTGCGTCACTTGCTTAGGCCCAGACCACGACGTCCCCCGCTGTCGCTTTTGTGCTCTGTTCAGTGCCAGAACTATACATCATCGGGCCCTTATTGTAGCTAGATATTTTCGCTCTCAGTCCTTGAATTCCGATATGGCTTTGGTAAGCAATCCGACAGCAGATATTCCGAAAAAAACGTAAAGATAAAGACAGACAGATCGCACAGGTCCAAAACTGCTGACTCTTCTGTTAAGCTAGTCATCAGTTCTCCGGTCCTCAGTGAGGTGCTTTTGCAGCCCCTGATGCCTGCTTCTGTGGATTTGCAGGCTGCTACCAAGACCCGTTCAGAGTCCAGTATGCCACGAGACTCTTCATCGACTAAGGATCCTGCAGATGTCTCTACCTTGGATGGGTCCAGAGCCACTGAGCAGGCACCGGCTTCTGAGGAAGAACTGCAGACTACTGATTCTCGACACAGACCGATGACTTATTTCGCATCTACCGTTCTTTTGAAAACTACAGAGTTTCTAAGGCCCAGGGTATGAACCCAATGACCCAATCTTAGGCACCTGCTTCCTTGCTTCAGTCTCAGATGCTTAAAATGGCAGAAGACCTTATAATGCTTATCAGGGGAAGCCAGGCTACCCTTTCCAAAAGAAAGATTTGTCCCCAGTAGTTTAATCTGAACAGGTGTCCGATGACTCTGATGCATCTGATTATGAAGGTATGCATCCCCTCTCAGCTTATGAGGATTCTGATGCAGAGGAATCCATCCCCTCAGCATCTCCACCTGAGGAATTTTCCAGTGGGGAAACCCTACATACCTTAAGGGAACATTTCCAATGGGAATGTCAGGACTACTCTCAGTCAAAAAAGAGACTCTGGGAATTCCTAGATCTTCCACAACACAGACCTCCTCATGTCCTGGATGTTGTGGATGATGTTTCCACGGAATCCAGTTTGACTCCTGACACCCTCCCTCCTGCTCCCAGGAAACCAGACAGGTACTATAGAGTCCCTGAAATCCCTGACTCTCACAAATTTCTATTTGAAAATCCTACTGCTGGCCCCGAGGTTATCTCTCAAGGACCTGAAGGAATTAAAGCAACTTCTGCTAAGAATCCCACCCCTTCAGATAGGGATTCCAGAGTATTAGACAGATGGGGTAAAAAAGTATACACCTCTGCTACTCTTGCTATTAGAGCTCTAAATTATCAGTTCCATATGCTGAAATATCAGCAACATACCATGGAACACCTCAAACAAAAAATATCTTCCTTTCCTGCTTGTGCAGAAAATAGAGTTACAAGAGTTGATGCATTCTGCCAGTCAAGTAACTAAGCACACCTTACAATGTGGTTTTGATGCCCTAGAAGCATCTTGCAGGGCAGCAGTCACTGGTTCTGTCCTTAGAAGGCATGCTTGGCTAAAGGAACAGACCTTGTCAGACCATGTTAAATCCAAATTATTGGATGCACCACTGCACAAAGACAACTTATTTGGCACCAAGGCAGAGTAGGTCTTAAAAAAGATGGAAGAAAAAGCTAAATCTATGCAGACCATTAAAGACTTCTTGCAGGTCCATCCATCGAGGTTCAATAGGCATTGCCCCTCCAAGCACTGGTCCTTTCCTGCCCCTTCCAGGTCAGTTCAGCCCAGACCCCGGGGAAGCAGCCCCCCCCCCCCAGACAGCAGCCCCAGGGAGTGCAGAGATCTCCGCAATGGAGTTCCTCCTCTTCAAAACCAGGGAGTGCTAAGCCACCCCTCATGGTAAGAACTCACAATGACTTCACACTCCCCCCCCCCCCCTGCCCACATGCTCTTGCCCCTAGGAGGAAAACTCTCCTTCCATGCAAGCACCTGGGCCACCATTACCAATGACAGCTAGTCCTCAGCATATTGTCCCAGGGATACAAATTTTTATTTCCACACTCTACCAACCCCAAAAGGGTTCCCAGATCTTCCCCCAAACCAGTGGGCAGAGGCCAAAAAGCAAGTCCTTTCCCTGCTCTTGAGGACAATAGAGCATGTTCATGCAGAACAGGTAGGCCAAAGTTTCTACCTGGTACCAAGAAAAGAGGGCACCTGGCACCCCATCCTCGATTTATACAACCTAAACTCTTTCCTGGTGATACCAAAATTAAAAATGCTCATCCTCCAACAACTTCTACCTATGCTCTCCAAGGATGCTTGGTTAGCCACCCTAGACCTAAGAGGCCTTCCTATACATACCATTCAGGGAATCTTGCAGGAAATATCTCAGTTTCAGGGCGGGATCACTCTGCTGTCAGTTCTCTGTACTTCCCTTTTGCTTATCCACTGCTCACAGAGTTTTCACAAAATGCCTGCCTCCCGCCATTGTCTTTTTGTAGACAAAGAAATATTCAAATTTACCCATACTTGGATGACTGCCTGATTCAGGCAGACAGTCAGGAAAAGCTACTAAAGCACCTGACCTTTGTGAAGTGCCTACTGGCCTTCCCGGGGTATACTATCAATGAAAAGAAATCATCCAAACTAGTACCCACACAAAAAATTGTATTCCTGGGAGCAAGCCTGGACATGGCATCCCATATGGCATTCCTTACACCAGAAAAACAAATCTACCTGACAACCTACTTCTCTCAACTCGCCACCAGACCCCAGTTATCTGCAAGGAAAATCCTGCAAACTCTGGGGTTCATGGCTTCTTGCATTCTACTCATTCCATATGCCAGACTTGCATATGAGGAAGCTATAGTGGTACCTAAAAAGCCTTTGGTGTGAACACCTTATTTAAAGAAAGATTTTCTTTGGTGGGCAGCAGCATGCAACCACAACAAGGGACTACCCTTCTCACAACCCCATGCCGCCCAGACCCTCACCACAGATGCATCATACTATGCCTGGGGTGCACACCTGGACGACAGGTGCATTCATCACCAATGGAGCCCAAATCAAATACATCTGCACATCAACCAAAAAGAGATGTTAGCTGTTCAGCAAGCTCTGACAGCCTTCAGACCCCTACTCTCCCCGAGGCCTCTAATGATCAAAACACTCAACACCACTGTGATGTGTTATATCAACAAGCAGGGAGGCACTCACTCGTACTCTCTGTGCAGGCTCGCTATGACTCTGTCACATAGCCTCAGCCATGTAACTACACCTGCTAGCACAATTCCTGCCAGGCTCTCTCAACTCTCTGGCAGACAACTTAAGCAGAAATCTTCTGGACCCACACAAGTGGCAGCTAAACCAAAGAACCTTCACCCTTGTAACCCAGAAAAAATGGGGCACCCTGAAGGTAGATCTCTTTGCTTCCCAGTCCAACCATCAGCTCAGCAAATTCTGCACCAGGGAACCTCACAGCAAGGCCTGGAAAGTGGATGCTCTATCCTTCCAGTGGGTCAACCTCTTGGTCTGTGCATTCCCCCTCTACTGCTCATTACAAGGGTACTGCTGAACATAAGGGAGGAAAAACCGAGGACAATCCTGATTGCCCCAGACTGGCCACGTCAGCATTGGTACCCTCTGCTGCGAAGCCTGTCACCACTGCCACCATGGCATCTCCCTCAGATCCTAACAGAACCAAACACTCCTGACCCAGATGAATGGAGAATTCATGCATCCCCAATTGCAGACCCTCAGTCTGGCAGTCTGGCTTATTCCCTGACCACTGCACAAGCTGCCAATCTAAGCAAACAAGTTCTAGATGTTATACGTTAGGCCAGACACCCTAGCACTAGAAAGTCTTATACTGACAAGTGGAGAAGGTTTTGCACCTGGATCCAGGCTAAGGGAGCCGGAACTGCACAGCCCTCCCTACCTCTCATCCTGGATTACCTGGCTGACCTACTACACAGGGGTCTGTCCATCTCTTCCATTAAAGTTCATGCCTGCCATCTCTGCGCATTTCAGCACAGAGCCACCTCTTTTCTCCCACCCTCTCATTAAACAGTTTGTAAGAGGGGCTAACAACTTGAGGCCACCCAGAAGAGCACCTACCCCAGCTTGGGACCTTAACTTTGTTTTGTAAAAACTCGCCCTGCTCCCCTTTGAACCAGCAGTATCAGCAGAGTTAAAGTTTTTCTCTTAGAAGACAGCCTTGCTTCTGGCCATCACTTCAGCTAGAAGAGTATCCGAGCTACAAGCACTAATGGCTGTAGAGACCTTCATCATTATCCACGCTGATAGGGTCTCCCTCAGGATTAACCCATCCTTCATGCCAAAAGTGGTGTCCAGTGTCGCTGTCAACCAATCCATTCATTTGCCCACCTTTTTCCCTAACCCACAAAACAACGGGGGAAGGATTCTGCACTCTGTAGATGTGCACAGATGGCTCAGATTCTACTTAGACAGGACTAAATAATTTAGGAAGACTGATCAATTGTTAGTCAGGTTTGCTACAGGAGCAGAGGGCAAGGCCATATCCAAACAAGCCATTTCCAGATGGATAACACAATGCATCCATTTCTGCTACAACCAGCACGGGAAACATTCCCCCTTAAGGGGGTCAGGACACATTCTACCAGAGCAAACTCCACCTCTGCAGCTTTCTTCAGAGGGGTCCCCACCAGGGACATCCTGGAGGCTGCAACATGGGCATCTATTCATGGCTTCACCAAGCATAACCGCCTGCCTATCTTCTCCAAATCCAGGGCAGTCTTTGCCACAGCAGTCTTGCAGGGCATTCTAGTCAGCCCCCAATCTTCTTGACTGCCTCCACCCTTTTCTTCAGCTTTGGGAATCAACCCAAATGTGATGACTGCAACAGTGAAACATGAAGAACATAGTACAGTTGTGTACACTTACCATAAATGTAAATGTAGATGTTTGAGTGTATTCACTGTTGTAGTCCTGGTTTCCCTCCATCCATCCCCCTTGTCTCTCTCTCTCTCTCTCAATCTCTCTCTCAATCCTTACAAGGATGTTTTGGTATTTACTTTCTATGGTGGTCTTCCATCATAATCTAGCTCCCTCTTGGGGGTCCTGACAGTTAGGACAATAAAAACTGATGTAATGGCGTCAGCTGCCTTAATTTATAACACTGACAACCTGACGTCAGTCCTGGAGTGACGGCAACCGATGCAGAAATACTAAGCCTCTAGTATTCGGGCCAACTAAGGGCTACCCTGGCAGAGATAACCCAAATGTGATGACTGCAACAGTGAATACACTCTAACATCTACATTTATGGTAAGTGCACATAACTGTACTTTATGGTAAGTACATAACTTTTGTTTTTTTTTTCTTTTAACTGATATAAAACTAGATAAGATTCAGCAGAGAATTTCCTTTTGCTATTAGCCCAAAGTCACTGCTGTCTTGAAGATTGTCTTACTTAAAAGTAACCAGTCTTACATGAAAGTATCCAATCTTACACTTAGAATTTTCTTCACAGCTTTGTCTACCACTGCTGTCAGACTAAGAGACTTTAGCTCCCTGAAATTTTCGTGCTGTCTACAAAGGGAACATATTTAGTTTCATAGGCAGTTATTAGGCAAGCAGTCCAGGAGACCATTAATGAGCATAGCCAAAACTCCCAGTTGACCCAAAGCACTTACAAGTCAAGTGACTTGCTGAAGGTCACGGGGTAGGCAAATGAAGGTTGAGGGAGTTGAACACTTTACTTGCTCATTAACATCTTGTAGCAGTAATCCTATGTGGCAGCTACCAGATTTTCTCAGTCCTGAAGTACTTATCTTCCTTTCTGGCAAGTAAATTAGTGAAGATTTCACTCTGGTATTCTGTCATCCTATTGGTCAAATTCCTAAGGACTGCAGAAGGCAGCCCATCTGGCCTTTAGCTTTATGTTATATGAGCGCTAACACCACACACTCAGCTTCTTTTCTTTCTGTTGTGATTTTCATCCATTATTCTCTTCACAGGGCTTTAGAAGCCTCACAAGGTATCCTGCCTTTTTTCTCTATGAAGATTAAAGCTAAAGCACTTATTCAGTACCCCAACCTGCTGCCTATCATTTTTATGGCTAGTTCAGGTACTAGAAGCATCTAGAGGCATCTAGATTTCATTGCTCATTCTCTGCTTACAGAAGTTTTATTTTATTTATTCTGTATTTGTTTACTTGGGTAGAAAACTGATAAAAAAATAACCAGTTGCAGGCTCAGCCTGGGTTACATCAGAATGTAACAAAAGAATATACAGTAACCAATTACATAAAAGTTAACATTTGTGAGTATACACTGTAGTGTTGTTGTTGTTGTATCTTTCGGCTTTCCCTGGTTAGGGGTCACCACAGCGGAACTCCGGTCCGCTAATGATTGGCAGTAGATTTTTACGTACCGAGTTGCCAGCTCTGACGCACAACCTTCAACGAAGGTACGCCCATTCACGCAAGTCTCCACACAGAAGACGCTTTAGCTGAGAATCGAACAGGACGTCTTACTGTGAGGCGACAACGCTACCGCAGCACCACCACCGCAGTGTGTGTACACATATTAATACAAGGAGAATAGAAAATGGAAAGTAAAACAACTAGTAGGAGAAGTGGGGAGGTTAGAACTAGCACGATTTAAAAAAAAAGTCAGTAGTATGCAATCAGAATCAAATGCGAATGAGCAGGGAGTAGTTTATGTGGAGGGAATATAGAGCAGTATGGGTATAGTCAACACAGTGTGCAGCAGGCAGGTGTGATTTGAAATGGCAATGGGGTCTCTACCTAATAGAGGGTACAGAGTTAAGCGATGTGCTGTTTGGATGGCAGTTGCATTCGGACATTTGTCAGTAGTGAATTATACCCGAAACATGGAGTAGTTGCGTGTTCATTTAAATCCTGAAGTTATGACTACCATAGTTTAGGGGCAGGTACTAATAAGCAATGGCTATAAGAGTGTAGTCTGGCAGAAGTGGTTTATAGAAATTAACCGCCTCTGGTTTGGCTTTTGAGACTAAAGATTTGAGGTCCAGTAAAATTTAAGAAAAGAAATGAGGGGATTTCTGTCTAGAGTATTTTAAAAGTAGGGAACTAAGAAGAGTGGATCTAGCTTGCACCAGAAGCCATTTGTCCTTTGATAGATTGAGGTAGTGATGGTCATTGTGTGGAGAGTTTGGTATGTCTCAACATATTGAGTCTGAAGGGTGGCTGAATTTCTGACAGAGGTGGAGGCAAACAAGTGGAGGCCATACTTGAGTTGTAACAGCTCGGGTAAGGGGTGAGAAGAATGGAAATGCTTTGTTGGAACAGAAAATTAGAGAGTTGTCCTTGGCTCACAGCTTTTCGGTGTGTTCTTGGAAGTTTAGTGGTTGATCTAGCCATATCTCTAAATATGTAAAGGATGTGTTGATTTCAGTGGGATTGTTGCCACAGCCAAAGATATTAAGTGACTGAGGGGATTTGGCTAGACGTTTTGGGAACCAAAAAGCATAGACTTCATTTTTTTTTAATGGCAGTTTAAGTTCAGCAAGTTGTACAGCTCTAGAAGATCATTTTGAAGTTTTGTTTCAGGAGCACTATGAAGGAAGAGATATATATGACCTTAGAACTGGGGTGAATATAGACGAAGCTTGTTGATGAAAAGTGAAAACAGAGTAGGTGCAAGAATGGAGCCCTGTGGATACCAGGGAGAAAAACTAGAGAGAGTAGGCACTTGATCTTTGCCTTGGAAGATCTGTTGGCTAGAAGATTTTTGAACCATATGGTGGCATATGGCCTAATGCCAATGTTTGTCAGATAATGAAGTTTGTTGCGTCATCAACCATGTCAAAGGCACGGTTAAGTCAATGAACAAGGTTCCAGTCAGATTTCCTTTATTCAAATTGGTTAAAATGTTGTAGGTCAGAGTCCAAAGTTTAGTCTTTGTGCTTCTCCCTGCCCAGAAGCCATGCTATTTGATGGAGAACAAGTGTATTGTTTTAGGTATGGGTATGCTGGTTGCAGATATGTTTTCCAATAATTTTATACAGAGTGAGAAGGATGGAGATGGGGTGAAAGTGAAAGCAGGATAATGATTTGGATTGATTAGGTATAGTTTTAGTGTGAGGCAGAGGGTTGTAGATGTGTGAGGAGTAGTGATGAAATCTCTACAGTGGTAAAGAAACCAGAGACAGATATTGTCGGGTCCAGGAGGTGAGTCAAGTAAAATCTGTTCAAGTATGGGTAATAAGTTTGTTTAGTAGTGATTCTAGAGAAGTAGATGTAATGAATTTGGGGAGGGGAGGCTTTCTCTGTTGTATGGTTGCAGTAAGAGTAAAAAAAGCAGGGGGGGGGGGTTAGAGAATTGTCTAAGGATGCCTGAGGGTGAAAGATTACTGGAAGTCAGATGATGAATCCTAGATTGTGTATTTCCTTTTAGGGGGAGTCTTCCTGTTAATTTAACATCCTTCCAGAATTGTTTAGGTGAGTAAAGGAGGGAGCTTTTTGTTACTGTAGTTTGCCTTTGTGTCTACATGTCTTTTTAGTGTTCCTCAGGGTTTTTTAGTGGTCATGGTTGTTGAGAGTGGGGTCTTGTTTTCATAATTCCCAGGCATCAATGTAGTTTCATTAGCATTGCGTTCTTTGGTAAGCTATTCAGTTTTAAAATACTTAAGTCTGTTTGTGACCACTGGGAAGTACGTGTCTTGAAGTGATAGAAGTAAATGTTAGTTTGTTGGGGGCAGAATGATCATCTTAATGTAAATTAGCCTGCAGGCTTTGATTCTTTCTTGGTTTGTTCTTTGCAGATATTCAAACATTGATGGGCAGTCTGGTGTACCTCAGACATGGTGTTGAGAACTCACCTTATCGCCATCTGCTGGACACTAGTCAGTGGGCAGAGATCTGTGATGTGTTTACACGGGATGCTTGTGCACTTCTGGGCCTGTCTGTGGAGTCTCCTCTTAGTGTCAGGTAAGAGACAAAACACAAGGGTAAAAGGGTGTAGTCCCTTTTACATATTTAATGTACTAAGTAGGGCTTGGATGAAAAGCCAGATCATTTGAGACCTGAGCTCAGATGCTGGGATCTTTATAGCTTCTGTCTCATCTGCACTGTGCATTCATTATTCCTATAGAGCATTTATTTTATTTTTGTATTTGTTTACTGGAGTAGTGCGCTGATCTCTATGGTCCATTTAAAGGCACAGCCTGGGTGACTAGGATCACGTAAAAAGTGAATAAAACATATTTACAGATACAAGGATATGCTACAAAATATATGCATATTTACAAATGCAAAACTATGCTGCAGCATTTAGTTCAAGATGTATTGCTTTCATGAAAATTAAGATAGTAAGGATACGGGTATGTAAACATACGTTTAAACAAGCTTGTTCTCTGTGAAACAAAATTCCAGAAGTTTGAAGCTGTTTTTTGTACATATTTTTGAGACAAGTTTTGTGGAAAAATTCAGTAATGTATTCTGATCTGGTACTGTCATTTTCATTCATTCCTCAAAAAATGGTTCTTGGATCCTACCTCAGATCCGACTCGGATGTTTTTTCTTTAAGATTCTTGGATCCAGCTGTCAAGCTTCTCCCTTTACCCATAATGCCCCTTGCAGCTCATTACCTCAGATTTCTTTTGCAAGTGTAACGATTCTGTTGGGATTGTGTTCTCTCGAGCTCTGGGTTGCCTTTGATAGGTTTTGTAAGTAAAAAAAAAAATAGAATTTATCTCCCCTTCTTTTTAGTAAATCACGTCTTTAGATAACCCATTCTTTATTTGTTTTTCTATTCCTTTACCTTTTTAAAGATATTTATTTTACCATAGTTGGTACTGGCTTTTCTTTACCTTACTTTCTAAGGTAATCTTTGTTACCATTGTTGGTAAATTTTCTTTCTAGGTAATCTTAAAAAAAAATTATATTAGTTATTAGAATCTGGTTTATTGTTGATATGGCTGAGAAGCCTACTGGGTTTAAAAAATGCACTTTTCTGGGTATAAGATACCTAATTCTGATGCTCACAGGGACTGAGTTTGTTTAGGCCCTTCCCATTTGCAATACCTTGTGAAATCTGTGCTGGATTTAACTTGAGGGTTAACGGTGATGAAATAAATTGGTCCTGAAGGACCTTTTGCATGCTTCTTACAGCTTCTAATTTAGGGGCTCAGACTCCTCCAAAAAAGCAGAAACCTTCAGAGCACAGGGAGCATAGGAAATTCTCTCCTGCATGGTCTCCAAGATCCTGCTCCAGTCTTGAAGTTGCCTCCTAAAGTGAAAGTGTCTGATCCGACGTTCATTGTGTCAAATCCCCTCTGATCTGGAGTCCCCATTTTTCTCCAGACACAGTGTCTCCTAGGTTCAGATCTCCATTTTTACAGGAGTCTCCTAGAAAGTCGACTCATCCTCCCTCCACTGCTTCCTCGATCAGGTCCTCTCGAAGTCTTTCTAAGGCAGATGTGGACAGGATGATGAGGAAATTCCTTAGAGCATAGATCCAGATGGGGGTTTTACCATCTCTGTCTCCCATCAGATCTGTGAGTGTTCAAACACTTTCACACCCAATTTTTACTCCTTCTCCAATCTGACCTGTAGTTTTGGAGCCATCAGCTCCGAGAGTCAAAGTGTCTGATCTGAAGATACCACCTTCTTTGACTCTGCTTCCCTGACCCATTCAAAGCTGATCACCACTGAGGAGGAGGATTCTTGGAGCTGAAGCATAGGCACCAGGTCCAGGGAAATGCCTTCAAGCCATTGCTTCCCCTTAAAGCCTTGGCACTGGGCAGCTTAGGTCCAACTCCCTCCTTGAAGAGGGAGATCTGGGAGAGGTGGAGAATAAGCTAAGCCAAGAGCTTTGGTTTTAGTGAGGTTAATTTCTATTTTTCTTGATCACTCTACCTTTGAGGTAGTGGAGTGGGCTTTTTTTCTAAGCCTTGTCACCCTACTCCACAGGAACAGCTAAGTAAGAGCGAGCTTCCAGGTAGTTCCTATTCAGGTACTTTCTGTTTCTTCTGATACCTCTCCAGAGCATCTCACTGGAAGATGTTCCTCATAAAAGATTATGTAAGAGGGAGGCACTTAGGTTCCCCTCAGAAATCTTTGACTGAAGACACAGATTTTGATGAGGGGTAAAGGCTCCCAAGGTTACCACTAGAGGATGTCTCTTTCTGAGACATTTTTGCGATTCTGCACCAAAAACGTGGCTGGTCCTCCCGAAGCCCTTCACAAGAGGAGTCAGTGTTCTTAGAAGTCTTTGGGTCTGGCCCGTCTACATTTTTGGTTACCCACCCCCCAAGCGAATGATCTTTTAGGTCTCGTCTCATGACAGGCTTGGAAGGAACAGGACACCATAGTGCCTATCCTCCGTCAACCAGAAATTATCCTTGGAGCCCCTAAAGACGGGCAGTTTTGGAGTAAGGGAATCCCTATAAAATCTAGGGCATTGGAGAAATATGCAAAACACATTTACGCTTCAGCAACCTTTGCCTTGCGGTCGCTTAACTACCTGACACACTCTACTAGGTTACAGAGGGATTTGATAAAGGAACTTTGCAAGTCTACCCCATGGTCCATGTTGGCAGAGGAAGAGAAAACTTATTCCTCCCATCTGGCCACCCTATAGACTATATGAAATGCATCCATGAAGTTAATTTCTCATGTAGCTGAAGGCTGCTGATTCAGGCATAGCCATTTGGAGATGTGCCTGGATGAGATTTTGTGATTTTTGTGGAGCCCTTTGCATCTTTATTCATCAGTGCTCCCACTGATGGATCTTGCCTGTTTGGGCCTACTGTTAAACACACTTTCCTGCAGTGAGTAAGGTGGAAAGACCTTGTCTGCTGTTGAAATCTGTTTCGCTACCCTCCAGTGATCTTGTTCCAGGAACCAATGTGGTGGTAAGAAAATGTGGTTCTAAAAACCATTGAGAATTTTCTTCCAGCTGCAGTGGGGGGAATAACAATGGAAGACACTGCCCTCACAGCAGAGGGCCCTGCAGAACCAAGGGTCTCAGATGAGTTTTTTTGAACAGGCCCTTGCAGTGCTCCTGAAAGGTTGCCCAACTGTTCTTCGCTGGAGGCAGTCGGGGGCTTGCTTATAATTGCACCTAAATTCCTGGACAGCCATCACAAAAGAGTCTTGGGTGCAAAGGATTATATCCAGATGTTTTTTAATTCCCTTTTCACAAAGTCCTTCACAAAAGAGATATTTCCCCGATGTTTCACCCAATCAGAGGGAGTTGGCAGCTCTATAACTTCAAAACTTGCTGGCAAAGAGTCATCCAAGAGGTCCAGATCATTCAGGATTCAGAATTTACACAAGGTTTTTGTAGTGCCATAGATAACAGGGGACCTTAAACCTATTCTGGAACTCAGTCATCTAAATTAGTTTGTGAAGAACTCCAACTTCTGGATGGTCACAATTCAGTCCATTTTGCCTCTTCTGCTGAAGGACGACTGCATGTGCTCTGTAGGTCTTCAAGATGCGTACTGTCACACCAAAATAAACAGGTGCTCTCGAAGATATCTGCACTTTCAGCTGGGAGCCAGTCATTACCAGTTCACGGCCCTGTGCTTTGGTCTCACCAGAGCCCCCAGGGTGTTACCAAATGTAGGGAAGTGGTGATAGCTCAGCTCAAACTGCATGGACTCAAAATGTTTCTTTATATAGATGGCTGGCTCCTTTCCGCACCAACCAAGCAAATCCTGGAGAAGGCCAGGGATTACTTACTCCATTTGTGTTCATTCCTAGAGATCACAGTCAGTGTTTCCATCTTCAACCAGTTCAAGTCTTGGAGTTTATAAGAGGTCACTTGAACACTGTCAGTCAGTTTACATTTTTACCCCAAAGCAGAGTTCATACCCTGTTATTGCATGTCAGGCAGATTCTAGAGCATCCCTGTCCTCCAGCAAGATTGTTTCTTCAAGCCTTAGATTCAGTAGCTGCACCGATCACCCTGTTCTACAGCTCACCTTCACATGAGAGTTCTTCAGTGGACCCTGGCACAGTGGTTGATGCTTCAGCTCCCTTTGAAACATCCTATAAAAATTTTGAGAGCCTGCAAAGATGCCCTACTTTGGTGGATACAGTCCAACGAGTTTTGTCAGGGATATCCCTTTATCCTTCCTCCAATGAAAGCTACATTGACCGTGGACACCTCCCAGTTGGGGTGGGGGGCATTTCTTGGGACAGACAGTTAAAGGCACATGGTCCCCAGAGGAGACCAATTTGCATATCCGTGTTTTAGAGATGAGAGCAGTCCGTGTTGCTGGCCTTTCAGAAAACTCTCCCTCTGGGAACAGTTGCTATCCAGACAGACAATGTCAGTGGTTTGGTGCATCAACAAACAGGAGAAATCACATCTTGCCCCTTTGCCGAGAAGTAGTGAGAGTCTAGGTGATCTCTTCCAACCGCTTTATTGTAACAGTGCACATACTGAGAAAATCCAGCATTTTAGCTGGTAGCTGAGCAGGACCATGCTGATGCCATATGAGTGGTCTGTTAATCATGCAGTGATAGAAATATTTTTTCATCAGTGGGGTCAGCCTTGCTATGACCATTTTTCCTTTCCCTTCAAGTGCAGCATGTTCTTTGCCCTATGCTGTAGTCCATTCTGGGTCTTCAGTTTATTGTACACTTATCCTCCCCTTCCTTAGCACCCAATTTTTTCCAGAAAGTACAACAGTTGAAGAGCAAAGTAATCTTCATTGCCCCTTCTGGCCCTGGCAGGTGTGGTTCCCATTCCTATGGAGTCATCTGCTATCTCCACCTTGGACACTGGACCTCAGTCCAGATCTAGTCACTTCCTTCGGGGATGATTCATCCGTACATTCAAGGTCTCAAATTGATGGTGTGGTTTCTCCAATTCCAATGATGGCTAGACAGTCCAGGCTTTCCTCTCTAGTTCACCAAATCTTATTTTCATCCCAGAAACCTTCTACGAGAAAAATTTATAGAAGTAAATGGAAGAGATTTTCCTATTGGGCAGAACAGAGGAAGGTGAATCCTTTTACTTCTCCGTCTCCTGTTGTGTTAGAATTTTTTGCTTCAGTCTTTGAGATGGTGCCAATTTCTCCACCATAAAAGTTTAGCTTGCAGCCATCTCTAATTACCACATAGGACATAATACTTTCCCACTAGTTATGTCTAAAATGTGTAAGGCTTTTCTTAAGGATACCCTGCTGGTTAGACCTCCAGTAAAGGATCCTACTCCACCTTGGGATCTTAATGTTCTGTTACAAACTTTAATTTGCTCCCCTTTTGATCCTTTGGCTAAGGCAGATCTAAAATTTCTCTCTTGGACAACATTTTTTCTTGTTGCTATTACATCTGTGAAGTGAGTTTCTGAACTCAAAGCACTCTCCAAAACCATCTTGTTTGATTTTTCACAAAGACAGAATGACTTTGCATACAAACCCTTCCTTTTTGCCAAACGTTATTTCTGAGTGAAATATAAATTAAGTAATCAATTTGCCAGTCTTCTTTCCAAAATTTTACAATACGGGAGAATACATAGACTACCTTGTTTTTACCTCCGTAGAACAAAAGACTTTAGAAAAACTAATCAACTGTTTGTTTCCTTTGCCAAAAAATAAGTTGGGAAAACTAGCATCCAAAGCCAAATGGGTAATGGATTGTAATTTCTGTGTCCATTCACTGAGAGGATTGTCCTTACCCAAACCTCCAAAGGCTCATTTAGCTAGATCCATGGCTATGTCATCTGCTTTTTAGGCCAGGGCTTCCATTGATGATATTTGTGCTGTGGTCACTTGCTCCAGTTCTCATACTTTTATTGCTCATGACAAGTTGGATATCACCTCCAGGAACAGGGCTGCTTTTGGTTCTGCAGTTCTTCAGACTATTCTTCCATGAGGGCGACCCAAGATTATTGTAGGTGGGGACTCTGACCCATTTGTTGAGGATCGAATGAAAATTGCATCATAAGATATTAGTTATGTACTCATCACAACTATGCATCTTTGCTGTCCATTTTCATTCTCCCTCAACTTCCCACTCTCCTTCCCCATATCTTTGTCCTTTGGGAGTGACCTGATGAGGTGCATTGGAACCACTGTTTCCAGTTTGAGCACCTATTCTGTACCTGTACTGTTTCTTCTTATTATTGTTATGGTTACTTATGCCCTAAAGCATACTTAGCAGCAGCAAATTCGATCTGAGGTAATGTAGCTGTAAGGGGCATTATGGATAATGGGAGGAGCTCGAGAGTCGGATCCAAGAATCTCAAAAAAAAAAAAAAATGGCGGAGTCAGATCAGAGGTTGGATTAGAGACCCATTTGTTAAGGAAGAATGAAAATGGGCAACATGGATGCATAGTTATGGCGAGTACATAACTTTAATTTTTATTTTTCCAGCTGCTTAAATGACATTTTCCAGCTATGACCTATGGAAAAATAAAGTAACTGCATATAATGTACATTTAATATGAGAGCATGCAGGGTACAAAGTAGTGTCCATGTAACGTGACAGGTATAATTCATTAAAAGTAAAAAACACCTATGGTAGTTGAGAACCCTGGTATATATTACCAGAAAACCAAAGTAATTTAGAACTTAAGCAAGTAGTCAAGTAGGCAAACGTCCACTGTGTAGATCATGATCATTACAAGAAGCACCATTTCCAGCAGCCTGATTAATATTTTGGGATGTGGATGTTTAGCTCTAAACTTCTTCATTGAGGGTTTGCTGTATGAAGCCAAATCAGCAAACATTCATTTTGATCATTTTTTGTAGCCATGTCACCGGAGTGCAATGACCTCAGAGCTAAATATATTACCAAAGAAAGAATAGGAGGAAAGTTCCTTGCATGGGGAGTAGGGTAGCTTGCCCTCACAGAAAACTCTGAAAAAAAATTTCTTTTCAAAGTGCTGTGTGTCAGCTTGGTTTCAGCTATGTGCTCTTCAAAGTAGAGGTCTTTTACCGAATGGCGTATGTCTGCTATCTTGGATTTGGTAAAGTTTTTTTTTTTTTCTTTTTATTGCCAGAAGTTAATTTATAAATGGAAGAATGCCTAGCTTCTACGGTTTGTAACATTAAGAAGGGTGTCAGAGAACTTTCCTTTTCTTTCCCTCTGTAGCAATTTGGCAGTAGAACCAAATTAATACTTTTTCAGGTAGTCATTTGCATGCTGTCTGAGGGTACAGCGTATGCCTTGAATAAATATGGTGGTCATGTTTCTTTCATTGCTGTTTTCACCCGACACTCCATACCACCACTGCTTTCAGTTCTTCAGCTTTAATGCTTTGTCCCCTGTGCCATTTGTCTCTTACAGTAAGTTGTCTTGCCTGATTGATTACCAGCTAACAGTGTTGTAAATTCTTAGATCAAACATTGAGGGACCATCTTTGATGGATTTTTAGTTGTGCTGATTTGTCAGTCAGTCAGTGCTCCACAAAAATTTTGTTCCATTTTCAGCAGTGCCCACTTGACCCCAAGGTGTATGCCACAATCTAACACACTGGCTTTGTAAGCATAGGTTGATAGATTTGGTGAATGAACTCGAGGCTTGTTGGCCATTGAGGAGCTTGATACTCAAGATTCCGTGATGGAACTTACAGCTGCCCATGTGGGCATGCATTTTCTCCTTGAAGGTTTAGATTAATAGGCTGAGTTTAATTAAGGGGGAATTTATTCTGTAGGAGGTGTTGTCTTTGTGATATGAAGCTGTCATAGTTCATGCAGTTGATAGATCAGGTGTCTTATACTTAAGACATGTCAGGGTTGTAAACTTACACAGAGGGTTTTAGGCTTTAATACTCTTTTTTTTCTATGTATGACATACAGAGTTGCTGTAATCTTTGGCTCTAAAACTATTCTTGAGGCCCTTTGACCCACTTTTTGAAGAATATTTGTACTGTGTCTAGTTTTACAAGATGATTGAGTAGGTTATAGGGCAAGTATTGTATAGTAGTATGATGTCAACAGGGAGACAGCTACCTCCCTCGCTTGGCTGTCCACCTTACAAGGAACCAGGAGGGCAACCCCATATGATTTGTGAATGGTTACAACTATGTAGATAGCAAATGAAAGGTCATCATTTTCAAGAATGCCAGGGTGTTTTACTATTTTATAAACATGTAGTTGTTGCTCATCAGTAGTATATAAAGCCGGCGGGTGGTTCCAAATGCCAGAATGCTGAATTTCTTTGACACAGAAGGCAAGGTTGTTTGTACTGCATCATTCATCTGTATGTTAAGTGCCGTTTGAAGGGTGGTGGCATCCATGAGGTTAAGGATTTGCAGTTGTCCTCTTATTTGGTGAGCAGGACACTTGAGGTCACTTTTATCACTGAAGAAGAAAGATGTCAGAAAGGAGTGGCTCCAGCAGAAAGCCTTGAAGAACTCTACTGGTGACAGAGGATGGTGAGGATAAAGGTTTTTGTATTCTTACCAGGTGTGTACAGCTGTCTAGCAAGTTGTGGATCCAAGTTTTTACAGCTTGATTTAGTTTTAGATAGCTGAATTTATATGTGACTTTGTCATGTAGTATACATTGGATGCCAGATCTTGTTAAGTTGCATGGACAGATACCACTTTATATGGGGAGTGGTCACACTGTCAAAGAAGTTTGCAATATTATGCATACAGAAGCTACCTTTAACAAAACTGTACTGATTAAGGTCATGGAGAAAGTTTTCTTTGCCTGAATAATTTTCATGGTAATTTTCTGCATCTTGCACAGTTTGAGACTGAGCAGGCTAATTACTGGGGTCATCAGAAGGGCCTTCACTGTTGACTGGAACTATATTACCTCTTTTCATGTATCTTGGATGCAGCTAGTTTTTAATGCTCTGTTATAACTGTGTGTAAAGGGTGTACTAAGCTATTTTTGTTCAGACAAGTTAGGCTCCCTGCTATCTCATGTTTTCCCATGAATGGTTCTGACCTTACTGAGGGTAGTAGTGACCATTTCATATGTAATTTTGGGTGAGATCATCTTGCAGGGAGTGTATTGGATATCCCTGTGCGGCACAAACTTTTCTCGAGCCCTGTATGCTAATGTGGTACCTATATGTCATACTTTTCCTTTCCCTTCATTTTTCCGGTTGGATTGTAGACTGTTGTTTTTGCCACCAATCCTGATAGCAAGTTTTACCTCAAATGAAGCTCGATTGTTTAGTGAGAGCTTTGTTAGTGTAGTTGACCTTAGCCTTGATAGGGTCGATTGATAAAGTTTGAAAACTTTTTATGCTTTTTTCTTTGGGTTTTATGACTTTATCATTTTTGTAGCTTTGCCACTTTGGTTTGTACTGTAGACTGTTCCACTGTATTTATGCATCATAGAAAATGAATTTGTCATGTCACTTGTTCAGTGTGTCTTGGATGGATATGAATAATTCACCAGTGGTTTGCAAAGGTGAGGACTACCATATTGTTCCATTTAATTGACATAGGTTAATTGTTCAGGGCATCATAATTGCCATTTAAATTGGAAGGTTTGTGTGACCCCTGTGCCATTCAAACTTTATATTTCTTGCACAGTTTCACAGTCCTTGCTATTATTTATAACGCCTTGTGCTTGCATGCTTAATGCAGGTGCAGTACTATTATGTGGTTGTCAAAATACATGCCAAGAACCACAAGAGCCTTCCTTTTGCTGTTGAAGGGAGGAGCATAACATGGAAAGTTGCTGTAGTTTCCACTAATTTAATTGTGGCACTCAAAAGCACCATAAGGAGAAATTTTTGACTTGATTTGTGCCAAAAAATGGTGATCATTAAGGGCTCTTTTTACAACGAGTGGACTAGTGGGAAGGCCCACCACTCTCTTCCAGGGATAAATTGAGGCATTGCCATATGGGCAAGCACATAGATATCAGGTCAGGTCCTAGCCTTCCAAAATGTAGATCCAGTGGTCAGCTGGCCTTTGGTCACTACCAGTGCTAAACTCATCATTAGCTAATGACTGAAACATGTAACCATTCTTCACCTTGGTAATGTAACCTGATTCTGGGGATGGTTCTTAGAGTCACAGATCACCAGTACTTGTAACTGAGGATGCCTGGGATGGTCGTCAGGTCCCATCATGGTGGTATGTCCTGGCTGAGAGGGTCTTGGAGGCATTCTTCTGCCAGGACTTCCATCTTAATAGATAGACAGTATCAAATATTTGCTGTCTCATGGAAACTTTAACCTAAAAGTGCAATTTGCATAACAAAAAGTACAGTTCCAAGCCAGGCCCGGTGAGGTCAGTGTGCACTACCTTCAGCTGGAGGTATTTCACATGCCATGTCCCTGTTTTTGACACCAGTCATTCATTAGATGCATGCTCACCCTCTGCTGTATTAGAGATGAATGATGGACATGGTATTCCCTCATCCTTAGGGTCCTATGAAGATTCCGAGGACCCTGAATCTGTTATCTCTGAGGCAGCCAAAAATAATGAAGACCAATCCTTCATTTCCTTTGTGGAGGACCCCATTCTTTGGAATTCAGGGAATAACTTAAGCTGGCCCTTCAGCTCCTATTCTATCATCCCTTGGAATGCTTTGCATAATTTCAGGGAAGAGGGTTAAGTAGACCTAGTCATACCCATGAATGGAGTCTTTTCTAAATGCTGCTATCCAAGCACCCAAGGTGCACCTTGACCCTCACCATTAAGCCCCCCGAAAAGATATATGCAAATCTATCAGTCTTTACCTGAGTAGGCCAAGCAATCCTAGTGCTGACTCCTCTGTGACCTCTTTAACTCCGTGTAGATCCCCATGACCACAGCACTCTGCGACCTTTCAAGAGTCCACAAGTGTGTGAAAGTGTACTCCTTTACCAAGTTATAACTTGGAATACCTAGATTTTTGCAATTCCACCTGGATAAGAAGACTGTGGAAACTTTTGAAGACCTCATGGTGTGTCTGCTCCAGGAGAACCTTATTGAGACTCTGTTTATGACTTCTGCAGGGTGTGTCACTTATCCTTGTATAGCTTTGATTGCTCAGATGGGATGGCTAAGCCCAGTGTGTACCTCTGCATGAAGACATTGCTGATACTGCTCTCCCCTAAGATGAGCTCAAGAATAAGATTTGGTTGCTTAATACAAGCTGTGTTAGAACAGAGGCATGGGTTCTAGAGTGACCGCAGGAGAGGATAGAAGTGAGAGGTCGATGTCTGATCACCCATCATGGGTGAGGGGGACCATCTACAGTCTCTTTAATAAGCAGTATATGAGTCTGGTAAGCTCTGCACTATATAAGTGGAAGTGAAGGGGTTCCTATTACATAGTCCAACTTTTACAAGTTCGAACCACATATGGTCGAGGCCATACATCCATAAGTGGAGGTTTCCGTTCACTTCAGTGTGGTGCGCTCTCTGAGTTGGTATATTTAAGTAGCGGGGGGTGTGGGGGGGGGCTTGCCCCCTTGGTTACATCAGTTTATTTCTTTGTCCATTTTTTTTATGTAATTGAAGTTCTGTAACTTCAAACCTAATGGTTCGAACATTAGGTGTTCGGAGTTACAGAACTTCGACTATCTGATATAGACCCGAAGTGAAGGTGCACCTACCAAGGGAAGTGTACACTGAGATGGCAAGGCTACCACAAAGGGATGGGAGTTAAAGCACCCTCCCCATCAGCAGTATGGTGCTATACCAGTGCCTAGATCTCCTCCTCAGTCCCAATTGTGGGCAAGGTCGAGCCTGACGGAGGCTAAGGCATGCTTGATAAGCACAATAAATGAAGGAGCTGGTAGAAACTGATGGTCAGCTGAGCAGGGAGAACAGGAAAAAAAATCTTGGATGCATATATCTTGAAAGTACTGTTCAACCAGCTTGCTTTAAGGCATGGCTGTCTCTTTTGGGAAAGGCCTTCACTTCTCCCTGTATTTCCACTTTTTCCTTTTACAAACTTTGCCAACCTCAACAGATGAAGAGGCATCCTAACTGTCTGAAAAAAGCTCTGAAGTATCCTCCCTATACCAGCACTGACCGGCTAAGTCACCCATGGGGATGATGCTAGTGGCTGCTTTGCTCCATTTTTGTTGCTGATTTTGGGCTGCCTTTTATTGAGGAATTCTCAAAGTTCACTGTAGTTTAAGGAACCATCAAAAAGACTATTGACTTCTTAATGCGGTCTGTCTTGGATATGTCTTGAAGCTACCAGGTGATCCTCCAAAAATAATTCTGCATTTAGATCAATCCTTTTCAGTGGAATTCTGTACACTAGCCCAGACTCTGCTGGTCAAAGAGGCTGTATAAGGTCTCCAGTTTTTGGAATGAGGTTGGGGATTTTACTCTTATCTACTTTGGAAAGAGAAACCGTGGAAAGACTTCCATCTGATGTCGTACCTCAATGACTTAAATAAGGATATCCATTGCATTCATTTTCAGATGGTCACCCTGCAGCTGCTTGTGCCCTTTATCTTGCATAGTCCTATAGGGTCATAATTTCATAGGTAAGTACTAGGCAGGCAGCCTGCAGACCATTAGAAGCCTTGCCAATAACCTATTTTTTCAAAAGTTTCCACCAGCCTAGTTTGGGCCATACATGTTTGACTGGGGGAGAGTATATGGCTGCCCATCCATTTGCCTCTGTTTACCTTGAAGGTGTCAGGGTTGCATCAAGGGTGCTACTCTGCTTCACATGTAGGGGAAGCTTGTTCCAGAAAGTGGATATGAATCTGTCCTATCTTTATCTGTTGATGAAAATTTTGTTCCTTTAATTGGGTATTTGAAAAAACATTTGTTCTGCAAAGGAACAGGAGGTCAAAAAGGGTCACATCTTTAATATCTCAAAAGTCTAGACATGGATCCCCATAGAGGAGTCTATGAGAAACTGACAACAGGGAAAGGACTGCCAGTCTGTACTGATAAGAGATTAGTAAAAATATCAGTCGCCTCAAAAATATCCGTTAAGTCTTTAAATTTGAGTAATGTATTTAGAAAAATACATGTCAAAAGGGATATTATATTCAATAATGGTCTTGCAATACAAGTAAAGGGGAAATAATACTACTATGGAAATTAAATGAGCCAAATAGAATACTTTAAAAACTACTCCTGATTTGGCAGGGTCATGTGTATGGTATGGGAAAATGAATTTACGAAAATTAACCATACTACATTTTTTTCACATTTAATTTGTGATCATTGGCATTAAACCAGTTGTTAACAAGGTCTAACGTATGTTGAAGCATTCTGAGTCAGTGGAAAATCAAATAGCCACACACATTTTATAGTTATCTGCAAACTTGGATAACCATAGGTGGCATAATAGATAAAAATTCTCTCAACTAGGTGTCAATCCATATGTTACCAGATGGGTAGCAAACTGGCTCACTGATAGAACCCACCTAATCAAAATAGGGGAAGCCTCCTCAAGCAGTAGACCCATACTACAGGGATCGGTCTTGGGGCCTCTTTTATGTGGGATGTACTTCTAAGATGTGCAGACCAAAACCAGTGGGCAATGGCTGACCAAGTTTGCAGATGACTGCAACCTGGGCACGGACATCAATTCCCCAAGTTATGTGGATGTCTTCCAAGAGGGTTTCACCCAAACAAATGACTGGTGCCAGAAACATGGCCTCATGCTGAATGCCAAAAAATGCATCATCATCCCCTTTGGGGAGATTGACGTCCCCACGTTATCACATTAATAACAACATGAGGGATTTTGGCACCCAGCTTGATAGCAACCTGACTTTTGACCACCATGTTGCTTCCGTTGTACGGAAAGCTTTCTACATGGCCCGCCTCATAAGTAAGGGTATCTCATCCAGGGACAAGGAGGTCATAACATGCCTGTATTCTTCCCTTACAAGGCCAATTATTGAGTACAGTGCCCCCTTTGGCATGTACCTTGCAAAGCACATGCAGCAGCTGGAGAGACCACAGAGGATGTTCTTCGTGTTTCACTGTTGCAGTCATCACACTTGGGTTATCTGCCTGCAGGTAGCACTCAGTCGGCCCGAATACCAGAGTCTTGGGATTTCTGCATCGGATGCTGTCGCCTCTTCCATGACATCAGGTCGTCAGGGGTATAAAACATGCAGCCAACGTCATTACATCAGTCTTTCTTGCCGAGAAGAAGCCTGAAGCAGAAGCAGTTTGCAGGTGCCGGTCGGCTGCTACCTGAAGTTTTCATTTTTCGAGTTTCAAACCTGAAGTCTTTTAAAGCTAAGTACCCTGTTGGGGATTATTTTTTCTTGCTCTAACCGATGTCAGAAAAAAATAACAATTGTCTTGCCTGTGGGAAGCAAATACCTCACAAAGATTTTCATTCTTACTGCTTCACCTGTTTAGGCCCAGACCACGACGTCCCTTGCTGTCAGTTATGTGCCTTGCTTAACATCTGAACCATTCGTCATTGGGATATTTTGTAGCCAAATTCTTTTGCTCTCATTCTCCGTATTCCGAAATGGCTTCAGTAAGCCATCCCACTACCAATCTTCCGAAAAAGCACAAAGACAAAGATGCAGACTGCATAGGTCAAAAATTGACAACAACGCTTCCGTTAAGCTAGTCGCCAGTCCACCGGTACTCAGTGAGGCACCTTTGCAGCCCCTGATGCCCACTTCTACAGATTCGCAGGCCTCTGCTGAGACCCATTCAGAGTCCGGTATGCCACGAGATGTTTCTTCGACTATGGAACCTGCGGATGTCACTACCTTGGATGAGTCCAGAGCTGCTGTGCAGGCACTGGCTTCTGAGGGTGTATTCTGACCTACCGATATTCATATTAAACCGACAACTTAATTTTCAACTAAAACTACTGAGTTTCTCAGGCCCAGAGTTCGCACTACGCCTAGAAAACCGATGTCCAAAACGCATGCTCAAGCTCCCATGCCACAAAAACAAATGCTTAGAATGGCTGAAGACCTTATTACTCTAATTAGGAGAAGCCAGCCTTCCCCTGCTAAAAGACAATGAATTGAATTTCCCTCTGATTCTACAGACCAGGAATCTGATGACTCTGACCCTTCTGATTACCAGGACATACCCTTATCTACCTATGAGGATTCAGATGCAGAGGAATCCATTCCCTCTGCCTCCCCTCCAGAGGATTTTACTTTTGGAAAAACCTTGCATACCTTAAGAGAGCATTTCTGCTGGGAATGCCAGGACTATCCTCAGTCCAGAAAGAGACTCAGGGAATTTTTAGATTTGCCTCAGCACAGGCCACTAGCTATACCCCCTGTCCTGGATATTGTAGATGTCTTCATGGAGTCCAGTCTTACTTCTGACACTTTACCACCAGCTCCTAGAAAACCTGACAGGTACTACAGAGTACCTGACTCTCACAAATTTCTCTTTAAGAATCATACTGAGGATCCAGAGACCATTTCCCAGAGACCTAAAGGCATTAAAACTACTACAGCCAAAAACCCTACCCCTTAAGACAGGGATTCTAGAGCTTTAGACAGATGGGGTAATAAGGTATATACCTCTGCAACTCTTGCCATCAGGGCTTTGAATTGGCAGTTTCACATGAAGTACCAGCAACATATTATGGAGCTAATTAAACAAAAAATGGTGTTACTTCCAGATTGTGCAGAAAATAAAGATTTACAAGAGTTAATGCATTCTGCAAGCTAAGTTAGTAAACGTACTTTGCAGTGTGGGTTTGAAGCCTTAGAAGCATCTTGCAGGGCTGCTGTCACTGGATCTGTACTGAGAAGGCATGCTTGGCTAAAGGAACAAGTCTTGCCAGACCATGTCAAAGCCAAATTACTAGATGCTCCATTAAATCAGGAGCGTTTGTTTGGCACAAAAGCAGAAGAAGTTCTTAAAAAGATGGAAGAAAAAGCTAAATCTATGCAAACCGTCAAAGATTTCTTAAGGTGCAGCCACCTAGATTCAGTAGGCATTGGCCTTCAAAAAATTGGTCCTTTCCAGTCCCTCTCAGGCCTTCTCAGTCCAAACCCAGGGGAAACAGACCACAGTCTCAAAGCATGCAGAGATCTAAACAATGGAGTGTTTCCACCTCAAAACTAGGGAGTGGTAAGCCACCCCCTTATAGAAAAAGTTCACAATGACTTTCCAATTATCCTTCCCAGTCACGCCCAAGTACTTGCGCCCCTAGTAGGAAAACTCGCCCTTCATGCAAAAAACTGGATGTCCATTACTCAGGACTGATGGATTCTAAACATTGTATCCCAGGGATACAGATTCTACTTCCACTCATTGTCAACCCCAAGCGTGTTGCCAGACCGTCCTCCAAACCAATGGGCAGGGGCTCAAAAGCAAGTACTTTCCCTTCTCCATATCAGGGCTATTCAACCTGTTCCAGTAGAACAAAGGGGGCAGGGTTTCTACTCCAGACTGTTCCTGGTGCTCAGAAAAGAGAGCGCTTGGTGCCCTATCCTGGATCTATCAATTCTCAACACCTTTCTGGTGGTCTCAAAATTCAAAATGCTTACACTGCAACAGCGTCTTCCTATGCTAGCCAAGGATGCCTGATTAGTCACCCTAGACTTTAAAAGAAGCTTATCTGCACAACCCCATAAGGGAGTCTTGCAGGAAATATCTATGTTTCAGGGAAGGCTGTATGCACCATCAGTTCTCTGCACTTCCCTTTGGCTTATCTACTGCACTAAGAGTATTCACAAAATGCCTGGCTCCAGCCATTGCATACTGCAGGCAGAGAATTGCTACTTCAGCACCTGGCATTTGTAAAAAGACTTCTATCTTAACTGGGACACCCTATCATGAAAAAATCTCAACTGGTGCCCATCCAACAAGTTGTATTCCTGGGAGCAAGCATGAACACAACTTCCCAGATGGCATTCCTCACTCCAGAAAAGCAGGTCCATTTGACAAACTGTTTCAAACTAATGGCCACCGAAACCCAGCTATCTGCAAGGAAAATACTGCAATCCCTAGGGTTCATGGCCTCATGCATTCTGCTAATTCCGTATGCAAGACTGCATATGAGGAAACTTCAGTGGTACTAAAAAAGTCTCTGGTGTCAACATTCTCAGGACCTGGAAACAGTGATTCCTATCATACTTTGTCTAAGGGCAGAGTTCCTTTGGTGGGCAGAAGCATGCAACTACAACAAGGGAATTCCTTTCACTCAACCCCTTGCTGGCCAGACCTTGACAACAGATGCATCAGACTGTGCATGGGGGGTTCACATGGCAGACAAATGCATTCAAGGCAAATGGAGCCCAGAACAAATTCTCCTGCATATCAAAAAGAGATGCTAGCTGTACAGAATGCTCTGACAGCCTTCAAATACCTTATCCTTCCAGGACAGCTCCTGATAAAGACATACAACACCACAGTTATGTGGTACATAAACAAGCAGGGTGGAACTCATTCTTACCCACTCTGCAGGTTAGCCATGGCTTTGTGGAACACAGCCTTGAGCAACCAAGTGCACCTGCAAGACTCAATTCCTGCCAGGCAAGCAAAATTCACTGGCAGATGACTTAAGCAGAAATCTACTGGACCCTCACGAGTGGAAACTGGAACTCAACATCATTCAAACTTCTAATCCAGGGGTGGGGACCACCGGAGGTGTACCTTTTTGCCCCCCCCCCAAACCACCAGTTGAGCAAATTTTGCACCAGGAAACCTCACAGCAGAGCCTGGAAGGTGGACGCCCTATCCTTTACATGGGAAAACCTCTCAATGTATGCCTTTCCTTCTCTATCCCTCCTCTCAAAAGTACTACTCAAGATCAAACAGGACAGGCTAAGGGCAATCCTTATTGCACCAGACTGGCCACACCAGCACTGGTACTCACTCCTATGCAGTCTGACAGCAGTGCCACCTTGGCACCTACATCAGACACCTTCCCTGCTGTCTCAGCAGGAGGGACAGATTTTGCATCCACAGCTGTAAACCCTAAACCTTGCAGCCTGGCTTATCCCCTGAGTACACCACCAACATCCCTCAGCAAACAGGTGCTGGACGTTATCCTTGAGGCCAGAAGGCCTAGTATTAGGAAATCCTATGCTGAAAAGTGGAAAGGATATTGTTCTTGGAGTCAGTCTCAAGGAAGGGACACAGCTGTGCCCACCTTACCTCAAATCCTTGATTACCTAGCAGAACTGCCACCTCTCTTTTCTAACCCTCTCATCAAACCGTTCCTAAGAGGAGCTAACAATTTAAGGCCCCCTAGGAGAGCTCCCACCACGGCCTGTGACCTTAACTTTGTACTGGAGAAGCTTGCACTTCCCCCTTTTGAACCTGCTGCTTCAGCAGAGTTAAAATTCCTCTCTTGGAAAACAACCTTACTTCTAGTATTACATCTGCAAGAAGAGTGTCTGAGTTACGGCCACGAATGGCAGTGGAGCCCTTCATTATTTTCCATGCTAACAGGGTTTCTCTCGGGGCTAACCCTTCCTTTATGCCCAAGGTGATATCCATTGTGGCTTTAAACCATTCCATCCATTTGCCAACCTTTTTCCCTAATCCTCAGAATAAAGGAGAAAGGATCCTGCACTCCTTTGACTTGCACACAGACAGGTCAGGTTCTACCTTGACAGGACAGGACTAAGCCTTTCAGAAAATCTGACCAGCTGCTAGTCAGCTTTGCTACAGGGGCAGAGAGCAAGGCCATTTCGAAGCAAACTATTTCCAAATGGATAACACACTGCATCCATTTCTGCTACAAGCACCATGGCAAACCTACACCTCTGGGGATCAGAACTCATTCCACTAGAGTTACTTCAACCTCTACAGCATTTTCTCAGGGGAGTCCCTACCAGGGGCATCCTGGAAGCTGCAACCTGGAGTTCTATACACACCTTCACCAAGCATTATCACTTACCTATTTTGTTTTAAATCCACAGCTGGATTTGCTACAGCAGTCTTACAAGGCCTGCTAGCTAGCCCTAACACTTCTTGACTGCCTCCACTCTTCCTCAGCTTTGGGAATCAATCCAAGTGTGATGACTGCAACAGTGAAACAGGAAGAACATAGTACAGTTGTGTTACATTTACCATAAATGTAGCTGTTCAAGTGCATTCACTGTTGGAGTCCTGGTTTCCCTCCCTCCAGCCCCCTGGCTTTTCTGTCCTTTCTATCTATTCTCTTTATGGCCATATCTTATGGCAGGGGTATTTACTTTTTACTAGAGGTGTTCCACACCATGTAATAGCTTCCTATTTTGGGGGCTCCTGACATCTGAGGCAAGAAAAACTGATGTAATGGCATTGGCTGCATGTTTTATACCCCTGACGACCTGAAATCATGGAAGAGGCGACAGCTTTCGATGCAGAAATCCCAAGACTCTGGTATTCAGGCAGACTGAGGGCCGCCTGCAGGCAGATAGCCCAAGTTCGATGACTGCACCAGTGAATACACTCGAAGATCTACATTTATGGTAAGTATAGACAACTGTACTTTGCTCACCAGGAAAATCCAGGGCTTCAAACATTTACCCTGCACATATAGGCCAACAGCCCTGTCCCTCTACTCAGTTTCATACAGACTCCTCAGAGGTGACCTGTTTCTGGCATACAAAGTATTCTTAGACCTGCCTTGATGGGACTGCTGCATATCCACAAGTCATGCTCCACTCTAACCCACACACGCACCTCAACCTGGTCTGTAACATCAATAGGACTTGTTGGCGGGACAGATTTGTGTCCCAGAGACTCCTCCATGTGTGGAATAGACTCCCTCTCCATGCCAAGCAGAGTATCTCATGTTCCTTTTTTCAGTGCAACCTTGGGTAACTGGATGGGAAATGGAAAATACACCCCTGGGATTCCACCCCTGTCCTTGCTGGACAAGGGCTTTGGATACTGACTTGTCTAAACATGGGTTAACCCTTGGCTATGCTAATAAGGGCCTCGGGGCCAATAACCTAGTAATAACCTGATCCTAAGACTCTTGGCTTGAAGGTCTGAGAAGTAGATGCCAAATGGGAGAGGGCCCAACATTGGTCCCTGTGGTATAGCATTGGTAATTGTTTTTTTTTTTGCTTCTTTAATCACATGGTCTCTGTCAGATAACCACTTAGCTGTCCACTGCACAACATGATGGTTTATATTCAGATTTGCAAGACTGTCAATGCCTGTGTGTGGTAATAGTGTCAAATGACCAGGGAGGTAAAGATATAGGTTCATAGGCAAGTACTAGGCTATCTACCTGAGGGCATCTATAAGCTCCCTTAGATTAGTTCCCCATGCCTCCTATGCTACATGTGCTACATAACCACAAACCATGGGTTTAGTAACTTTTTTCAAAGAAGTTGAGATTAAAGAGACCAGACCTTCCTTTTACAAAGCAAAATTGATGAGGGCGACTGGCTTAGGAGAAGCTTCTTAGTCAGTTTTGGACTTCAACGGTCTGTCTCTGTCTTTTTCTTTGCGTTTTTTTGTGAACTCCGGTAGTCGGATTGCTAACTGACGACATTTCAGGATAATTAAATCTTGAACCAAAATATTTAGAAGCAAAAATATACCGACGCTTAATAGTGCGTTGGTTAAATCTAGCACAAAACCGACAGCAAGGCACATTGTGATCTGGGCCTAGGCAAGGAATACAGTACAAATGAAAATCCTTATGAGGTATTTGCTTCCCAATAGTAATGCAATTATTAACTTTTACTGACATCGGTAAGGAGCAAGAAAAAGTTTCCCCAACGGGGTACTTGGCTTTAGTTTGAAGACTTTGGTTCTGAAACTCGAATACGAAAATTTCAGGAGTTGGCCGACTGGCACTTGCGAACTGATTCCTCTTCTGATCAGGAATTTTCTATTCCACCCTATGACGATTCTGATGCAGAGGATTCCATCCCATCTGCATCTCCTCCTGAGGATTTCTCTTTTGGAGAGACTTTGAATACTTTAAGGGAACATTTTCACTGGGAGAGTCAGGACTTCTCTGACTCAAAAAAGAGACTTAGAGATTTCCTTCTTCTTCCTCAGCATAGGCCTTTGGCAATACCTCCTGTATTAGACATTGTTGATGTGTTCTCGGAATCAAGCATGGCTCCTGATTCCCTGCCTCTGGCTCCTAGTAAGCCAAACAGATATTACAGGGTACCTGACTCCCACAAATTTCTTTTCAAAAATCCTGCAGCTGATCCTGAAACTATTTCTCAGGGTCCCAAGGGTGTAAAGGCCTCTACAGCCAAGAATCCCACCCCTTCTGATAAGAGATTCCAGGGCGCTGGATAGATGGGGTAAGAAGGTTTATATGTCTGCAACCTTGGCAATCAGGGCTTTAAACTGCCAGTTTCATATGCTTAAATATCAACAGCATGTTATGGGCTTAACGAAACAGAAAATGATGTTGATTTCTGATTATGTGGAAAATAGAGTTATATGAATTATTGCAATCAGCAGATCAAGTTGGAAAGCATACTTTGCAATGTGGATTTGATTCCTTGGAGGCCTCTTGTAGGGCCACCGTTATTGGATCTGTGATTAGAAGGCATGCCTGTCTCAAGGAGCAAAATCTGCCTGATCATGTTAAAGCTAAATTGTTGGATACCCCTTTGCAGCATGATACTCTGGTAATAAGGCAGAAGAGGTTTTAAAGAAAATGGAAGACAAAGCTAAATCTATGCAAACTGTAAAAGATTTCTTGCAAGTGCAGCCACCCAGGTTCAGCAGACACTGGCCTACTAAAAATTGGTCATTTTCTGTGTCCAACAGAGCCACTCAGGGCACATCCAGGTGCTCAAAAGGCTCCAGATACCAATCACAGGGTTCTTACAGGTCAAAGCAATGGGGTGCCTCCACCTCCAGATCTGTTGGAAACAAAGCACAATCCTACAGTAAACAGTCTCAATGACTTTCCTCTACCATCACCAAGCACTTATCTTTTGGCAGCCCCCTTGGGCGGAAACTAGCACTTCATGCTCAAAATTGGCAGATGTTCTTCATCTCACATTGCTGCAGTCATAACCTGTGGGTAGTCCGCTGTCCTCGGTCGGCCCGAATACGAAAGTGTTAGGCTGGCGTCGGTCATGGTCGCTCAGATCTGACGTCAGTACACCATGGTATTAAAGCGCATGACCGACGTCATATCCTCAGTCTTTCTTGCCGCATGGTCCGAAGCAGAAGCAGCGTTTGCAAGTGCCGTTCGGCATTCTGAAATTTTCGTATTCTGAGTTTCAGACCGAAAACCAAGTTGGGCTAAGTACCCCGTTGGGGAATATTTTTGTTTTTTCTTGCCTCAGTTAATTCCGGATGTCAGAAAAAGTGAATAATTGTATTTCTTGTGGGAAACAGATACCGCATAGGGATTACCACTCTCTCTGTATTCCTTGTTTGGGGCCTGAGCACGACGTAGTCGGGTGTCACTTTTGTGCTAGATTTAATAAGCGCACCATTAAACGTAGGTTAGATTGCGCTAGGCTTGTCTTCGGTAAGCGGTGTAATTACAATATGCCGTCGGATCCTCCGACGCCCGCTACCGCTAAGAAGCGCAAGGAAAAATAGTTAAAGTCCAAGCAGGATGAGTCGTCCGTTCCGGACGCCGGTTCTTTAGAAACTACGGTGGAATCTGTGGATCCAGCCGAGGTTTCAGCTGAGTCTCAGGGGGAGCCATTAATTTTGCAAGATGTGGCCTCTCAGGAGTCGGGTCAGGCTGAGGGGGCCTCTCAGGTTGCTGTACTCCCTTCTTTGCATAAGGTGGTTAGGCCTTCCCCTTCTGTCTCTAAGGTACCTTACAAGGTCAGGCCTGGTTTGTCTTCCTCTGGTGTCAGTCCTAGTTCTGCAGGTTCTGTACCTAAAAAACACATGCTTAAAATGGCAGAAGATTTGATTTCCTTAATCAGGGGTTTTATGCCCCCTCCAGATAAGAGGCCTAGGGTGGAGCCAGAGGTGGAAAGTTTGGAACATGCTTCAGATTACTCAGAGTCTTGCTGAAGACATTCAGGATTTTCCTCCTTATTCTGATTCAGACGCAGAGGATTCCAGTCCTTCTGCTTCTCCTCCAGAGGATTTTTCTTTTCAGAAACCCTGCATTCTATGAGGGAGCATTTTAAATGGGAAGGTCAGGATTTCTCAGATTCCCGAAAGAGGCTTAGGGAATTTTTGTTTTACCACAACATCGGCCCTTGGCTATACCTCCTGTTTTGGATGTTGTTCAGAATGTTTTCTCTGAGGCTTCCCTTAATCCAGACTCTTTGCCTCCCGCCAGTTAAACCAGATAGGTATTACAGAGTGCCAGAGGCTCATAAATATCTGTATAAGAGCCCAAGGGCTGACCCAGAAACTATTAGCCAGGGACCTAAGGGTGTCAGGGCTTCTGTTGTAAAGAATCCAGTTCCTATGGATAAAGATTCTAGAGCTTTGGATAGGTGGGGTAAAAAAGTGTATACCTCTTCCACTCTAGCATTGAGGGCTTTGAATTGCCAGTTTCATATGTTGAAGTACCAGAATTTTCTCCTTACTCAGTTAAAATCTAAGGTAGATGCTTTGGCAGAGGGCATAGAGTGTAAGGAATTACAGGATTTGGTTCATGCCTCTGATCAGGTGGGTAAGCATTCTTTGCAGTGTGGTTTCGATGCTTTACAGGCTTCTTCCAGGGTGGCTGCCACTGGATCAGTTATTCGTAGGCACACCTGGCTTAAGGATCAGAACTTGTCAGAGCATGTTAAAGCTCGAATTTTGGATGCTCCTCTGCAGTCTGAAGTTTTGTTTGGTTCTCCTGAGGAGTCAGTCTTAAAGAAAATGGAAGACAAAGCTAAGTCTATGCAGACTGTTAAGGATTTTTTGCAGGTGCAGCCCCCTAAGTTTAGCAGAAATTGGCCTACTAAGGGATGGGCTTACCCTTCTTCTGATTTACAGTCTAGGGGCAGATCTAGACGTGGTAGGGGCAGAGCTCAGGGTTCTTTCAGGCCTAGAACGTGGAGTTCCCCTGCACAATCTACAGGTGAGGGCAGGGGCCAGTCCTTTCGTAAACAGACCCAATGACCTGCATCTTCAGCTGCCAGATCCTTCCTGTCTGGCAGCTCCTCTGGGAGGAAAGTTGGCACTCTTCAGGCAAAACTGGCTTTTAGTCACCCAGGACAAATGGGTGTTGGACATTATAGACCGAGGCTACAAGTTTTATTTCCACACATTGCCTCCTTTCAAAGGCATGCCAGACGTTCCTCCTCAGCAAAGGGTGGAGGCTCACAAACAGATTTATTTACTTCTTCAAATGGGGGCTATACAGCAGGTCCCTCTGTCAGAAGTGGGCCTAGGATTTTATTCTCGCCTGTTTCTTGTACCAAAGAAAGGAAACACTTGGAGGCCAATTTTGGATTTATCTATCCTCAACACATACCTGGACATTCCAAAATTCAAAATGTTGACGTTGCAACAACTTCTGCCTCTGTTGGGCAAAGATCACTGGATGGTAACTCTGGATCTCAAAGAGGCTTATCTTCATATTCCTATCAGGCCCAGTTGCAGGAGATACCTGCATTTTCGAGCTGGGACTTCACATTATCAGATGTTCTTCATCTCACATTGCTGCAGTCCTTACACTTGGGTAGTCCGCTGTCCTCGGTCGGCCCGAATATCAAAGTATTAGGCTGACTTCGGTCAAGGCGCTTAAGACTGACATCAGGACGTCAGGGTATAAATGCACATGACCGACGTCATATCCTCAGTCTTTTTTGCCGCATGGTCCGATGCAGAAGCAGCGTTGCAAGTGCCGTTCGGCGTTCTGAAATTTTTCGAATTCGGAGTTTCAGACCGAGTCAAAGTTGGCTAAGTACCCGTTGGGAATATTTTAGTTTTTCTTGCCTCAGTGGTTTACCGGATGTCAGAAAAAGTGAATAACTGTATTTCTTGTGGGAAGCAGATACCGCATAGGGACTATCATACTTTGTGTATTCCTTGTTTGGGGCCTGAGCATGACGTTGTTGGGTGTCGCTTTTGTGCTAGGTTCAATAAGCGCACTATTAAGCGAAGGTTAGATTGTGCCAGGTTGGTCTTGAAGCGGTGCAATTATAATATGCCGTCGGATGCTCCGCCCGCTTCTTCGAAGAAGCGCAAAGACAAAGCAGCTAGACCCAGGCAAGAAGAGTCGTCCGTACCGGACGCCGGTTCTTTAGAGGCGTCAGTGGAACCGGTGGTTCCGCCGGAGGCTTCTCTGGAGTCCCAAGGGAGACTTTGATATTGCAGGATGTGGCCTCTCAGGAGGGAGGTCAGGCTGAAGGGGCTTCTCAGGTTACTGTACTCCCCTCCCTTCCTAGGGTGGTTAGGCCCTCTCCTTCTGTTTCCAAGGCTTCTCCCAGAGGCAGGCCAGGTTTAGCTTCTATTGGTGTCACTCCTAGTTCAACAGGATCTGTGCCCAAGAAGCACATGCTTAAAATGGCAGAAGATTTAATTACTTTGATTAGAGGTTCTTTGCCCCCTCCTGATAAGAGGCCTAGGGTGGAACCAGAGTTGGGGAGTTTTGAGCAGGCTTTGGATGTTTCAGAGTCTTCGGCTGAAGACTTGCAGGAGTACTCTCCTTATTCTGATTCTGATGCAGATGATTCGACTCCTTCTGCTTCTCCTCCAGAGGATTTTTCTTTTTCAGAGACTCTTCATTCCACGAGGGAACATTTTAAGTGGGAAGGTCAGGACTTCTCTGATTCCAGGAAAAGGCTTAGGGAATTTTTGCTTTTACCCCAGCATAGGCCTTTGGCTATACCACCTGTTCTGGATGTTGTGGAAGATGTGTTTGCAGAGGCTTCACTTAATCCTGATTCTTTGCCTCCTGCTCCTGTTAAACCGGATAGGTATTACAGGGTGCCTGAGGCTCATAAATATCTTTATAAGAGTCCTAGGGCGGACCCAGAAACTGTTAGTCAGGGACCTAAGGGTGTCAAGGCCTCTGTTGTAAAAAATCCGGTTCCTCCAGATAAAGAGGCCAGAGCTTTGGATAGATGGGGAAAGAAAGTCTATACTTCTTCCACCTTAGCTATGAGGGCTTTGAATTGCCAGTTTCACATGTTGAAATATCAAAACTATCTTCTTTCTCAATTGAAGTCTAAGGTAGATGCTCTGGCGGAAGGCATTGAGTGTAAAGAATTACAAGATTTGGTACATGTCTCTGCCAGAAGTGGGCCTAGGATTTTATTCTCGCCTGTTCCTAGTACCAAAGAAGGGGAACACGTGGAGACCAATTTTGGATTTATCTATCCTCAACACTTATCTGGACATTCCCAAGTTCAAAATGTTGACGTTACAACAGCTTTTACCTCTGCTGGGCAAAGATCACTGGATGGTGACTCTGGATCTCAAGGAGGCTTACCTTCATGTTCCTATCAGGCTAAGTTGCAGGAAGTATCTGCGCTGGGCTGGGACTTCTCATTATCAGTTCTCTGCATTGCCCTTTGGCTTATCTACTGCGCCCAGGGTGTTCACGAAGGTTCTGGCTCCAGTGATAGCTTTCTTCAGGCTAAGAGGAATACAGATCTATCCTTATTTGGACGATTGCCTGATTCTGGCCCAAGGAAAGGACGAACTTCTTCATCATTTACAATATGTGATAGCAGTGCTAATATGCCTGGGGTATTCTGTGAACGAAATAAAGTCCATTCTAGTACCCTCTCAGGACATGTGCTTTCTGGGTGTGAGACTGAATACAGCATCCCAGATGGCCTTTTTGACCCCGGACAAACAAAAGAATCTTTCTTTACTTCCATCAATTGTCTCATCAGTCCAGGCTGACTGCAAGGACAGTCCTTCAAGCCTTGGGGTTCATGGCATCTTGTATTCTGGTGCTTCCCAATGCCAAACTGCATATGAGGAAGCTACAATGGTATCTCAAAAATGTATGGACACAGCACTGCCAAGATATGGACACTGTCATTCAGATAATACCTTGCATTCAAAAGGAATTTTTGTGGTGGGCTCAGGAATGTCACCTAAACAAGGGACTCTCTGTGACCCGCCAGAGGCGAGTCAGATTCTAACGACGGATGCCTCAGACAAAGCTTGGGAGCTCATCTAAATGGAAAGTGGGTACAAGACACATGGCCTGCCAGACTTCAACATCTACATATCAACTTGAAGGAGATGTTAGCAGTCCAATTTGCATTAATAGCTTTCAAGGATTTACTTCTTCCAGGGCAGGTGTTGGTTCTAACAGACAACACAACTGTCATGTGGTACATCAACAAGCAAGGGGAACACATTCTTATCCTCTATGCAGACAAGCAATGATTTTGTGGGAGACTGCTCTCAGTTTACAGCTAAATCTTCAGGCAAGGTTTCTGCCGAGCACAGAACTCCTTAGCAGATGTGTTGAGCAGACAAATTATGGATCCCCACGAGTGGAAATTGGATCCTCATGTATTTCAGAAATTGACAGTGTTATGGAGAACTCCAGACATAGATCTGTTCGCTTCTCCACTAAACTACCAGCTGCCAAAGTTTTGCACAAAAGGTTTCATCCCACAGCTTGGAAAGTGGATGCTCTTTCATTCAATTGGAGCAATCTTCATGTGTATGCCTTTCCACCTCTGCCTCTCCTCCCAAAGGTACTCCTGAAGGTCAGACAGGACAAGCCAAAGATGATTTTAATAGCTCCAGATTGGCCTCGACAGCACTGGTACCCATTACTGAGAAGTCTGGTACAGGAGCCTCCATGGCCTTTGCCTTCGATTCCACACCTGCTGTCTCAGGAGAACAGTCATTTACTCAATGTCAAACTTCACTCTCTTCACCTAACAGCCTGGCATATTCTGTTTTAAACCCTGGAGGGTCTCAGCTTCCACAGCAAGTTTTGAATGTTATTTTGGAGGCCAGAAGGCCTAGTACAAGGAAAGTGTATGCAGATAAATGGAAGAGATTTTTATTTTGGAGTACAGCAAAGGAATTTGATGTTTCTAAGCCTAATTTAAGTGTGGCTCTTCAATATCTTACTGAGTTACTGGACAAAGGGTTGTCCTTCTCTTCTATTAAGGTTCATGCTGCAGCAATTTCTGCTCACTATGACTGTGACCCACCATTGTTTTCTCATCCTTTGTTTAAGCAATTCCTTAGAGGGCAAAGAATATAAGACCCCACGTGAGCTCCTACTCCTGCTTGGGATCTCAATTTTGTGTTGGAGAAACTCACTCTACAACCTTTTGAGCCTGCAGCTACTGCCGAGTTGAAATATTTATCATGGAAGACTGCTTTTTGTTGGCCATTACCTCTGAGAAGGGTTTCTGAATTACAGGCCCTTATGGCAGTTGAGCCTTTCTTAATTTTCCATAAGGATAGGGTATCTTTAGTACTAATCCTTCCTTTATGCCTAAAGTGGTTTCTAGTGTGGCTTTAAACCAAACTATTCATTTGCCTACTTTTTATGCAAACCCCAAAATAAAGGGGAAAAGATTTTGCACACTTTGGATATACACAGGCAGTTGCGATATTATTTGAGCAGAACTAAAGGGTTCAGGCAGTCTCAGCAGTTATTTGTTTCATTTGCTTTGGGTTCTCAGGGCAAGCCTGTGTCAAAACAAACTATTTCTAAGTGGATTGGGTTTTGTATTGCTTTCTGTTATTCCCATCATGGTAAGAAGATTCCAGCTGGGATTAGGCCTCATTCCACTAGGGCTACTGCCACTTCTACAGCTTTTTTAAGGGGTGGCAACTAAAGATATTTTGGAGGCAGCTACTTGGAGTTCAGTGCATACTTTCTCTAAGCATTACCACCTTCCACTTTACTCTAAATCTAGGGCTGGTTTTGCCACTGCAATTTTACAGGGCATTTTGGCAGCTCCTACTGCTTTATAGTTTTGCCATCCTCCCTTACCTCTGCTTTGGGATTCTACCCAAGTGTAAGGACTGCAGCAATGTGAGATGAAGAACATAGTACAGTTTTGTACCTACCATAAATGTAGATGTTCAAGATCCACATTGCTGCAGTCCAATTACCTCCCTCCTTCCCTCTGTAGTTAGAGGCGGTTGTGTGGTTTGGGTTGTGAATATTGTGGATATTGTATATATTGTACATATGATTAGTGCAAGGGTGGTTGGTTGTTTTTTGCTGTCTTTTGGTTTTGACCTTTCTTTTTAGGGTCTTCTGACATCTGGGGCAAGAAAAGACTGAGGATATGACGTCGGTCATGCGCATTTATACCCTGACGTCCTGATGTCAGTCTTAAGCGCCTTGACCGACGTCAGCCTAATACTTTGATATTCAGGCCGACCGAGGACAGCGGACTACCCAAGTGTAAGGACTGCAGCAATGTGGATCTTCGAACATCTACATTTATGGTAGGTACAAAACTGTACTTTCTCTGCATTGCCCTTTGGCTTATCTACTGCGCCCAGGGTGTTCACAAAGGTTCTGGCTCCGGTGATAGCCTTCTTCTTAAGGTTAAGAGGAATACAAATTTATCCTTATTTGGACGATTGCCTGATAACTTGCTCAAGACAAAATCAAGCTACTTCACCATCTACAGTATGTTATGGCAGTGTTAAGGTGCCTAGGGTATTCTGTGAACGAAACAAAGTCCAGTCTAGTACCCTCTCAGGAAATGTGCTTTCTGGGTGTGAGACTGAATACAGCCTCCCAGATGGCTTTTTTGACCCCGGACAAGCAAAGAAATCTTGCACTTTACTTCCAACAATTGTCTCTACGGTCCAGGCTGACTGCAAGGACAGTCCTTCAAGCCTTGGGGTTCATGGCATCTTGTATTCTGGTGCTTCCCAATGCCAAACTGCATATGAGGAAGCTACAATGGTATCTCAAAAGTGTATGGACGCAACACTGCCACGATCTGGACACTGTCATTCAGATAATACCTTGCATTCAAAAGGAATTTTTGTGGTGGGCTCAGGAATGTCACCTAAACAAGGGACTCTCTGTGACCCGACCAGAGGCGAGTCAGATCTTAACGACAGATGCCTCAGACAAGGCTTGGGGAGCATACCTCAGTGGAAAATGGGTTCAAGACACGTGGCCTGCCAGACTTCAACATTTACATATCAACTTGAAGGAGATGTTAGCAGTCCAATTTGCATTGATGGCTTTCAAGGATCTACTTCACCCAGGACAAGTGTTGATTCAAACAGACAACACAACTGTCATGTGGTACATCAACAAGCAAGGGGGAACCCATTCGTACCCTCTTTGCAGGCAAGCTATGATTTTGTGGGAGACTGCTCTCAGTTTGCACCTCACTCTTCAGGCAAGGTTTCTGCCAGGAGCACAGAACTCCTTAGCAGATGTTTTGAGCAGACAGATGGTGGATCCCCACGAGTGGAAGTTGGATCCTCATGTATTTCGACAGTTGACAGTGATATGGGGGACTCCAGACATAGATCTGTTCGCTTCTCCACTAAATTTCCAGATGCCAAAGTTTTGCACAAAGATGTTTCATCCAACAGCTTGGAAAGTGGATGCTCTATCATTCAGTTGGAGCAATCTTCACGTCTATGCCTTTCCTCCTCTGCCTCACCTTCCCAAGGTGCTCGTGAAGGTCAGACAGGACAAGCCCTCCATGATTCTAATAGCTCCAGATTGGCCACGGCAGCACTGGTACCCTCTGCTGAGGAGTTTAGTACGTGAGCCTCCTTGGCCTTTGCCTTCAATTCCACACCTTTTGTCTCAGGCAGGCAATCATTTCTTCAATGTCAGGATACAGTCCCTGCATCTGACAGCCTGGCATATTCTGTTCTAGAACCTGGAGGGTCGCAGCTTCCTCAACAAGTTTTGAATGTCATTTTGGAGGCCAGGAGGCCTAGTACAAGGAAAGTTTATGCTGATAAATGGAGGAGATTTTTTATTTGGAGCAAAGCAAAGAGCTTTGATGTTTCCAGGCCTAATCTGAGTGTTTCACTTCAGTATCTTACAGAATTATTAGACAAGGGTTTGTCTTTCTCCTCTGTAAAAGTTCATGCTGCAGCCATTTCTGCTCACTATGACTGTGACCCACCATTATTCTCTCATCCTTTGTTTAAGCAATTCCTTAGAGGGGCAAAGAACATAAGACCCCGCCAGAGCTCCTACTCCTTCCTGGGATCTCAATTTTGTGTTGGAAAAACTTACTTTACCTCCTTTTGAACCTGCAGCTACATCTGAGTTGAAGTTTTTGTCTTGGAAGACTGCTTTTTGTTGGCCATTACGGCTGCTAGAAGGGTATCTGAATTACAGGCTCTTAAGGCAGTTGAACCCTTCCTGATTTTTCATAAGGATAGGGTATCTCTGCACTAACCCTACTTTTATGCCTAAAGTGGTTTCAAATGTGGCCTTGAACCAATCTATTCATTTGCCTACTTTTTATGCTGATCCCCAAAATAAAGGGGAGAAAATTTTGCACACTTTGGATATTCACAGGCAGTTGCGTTATTATTTGAGCAGGACTAAAGGGTTCAGACAGTCTCAACAGTTATTTGTTTCTTTTGCTTTGAGCTCTCAGGGGAAACCTGTTTCAAAACAAACTATTTCTAAGTGGATTGGCCATTGTATTGCTTTTTGTTATTCTCATCATGGTAAGGAGATTCCGACTGGAATCAGACCTCATTCCACTAGGGCTACTGCCACTTCTACTGCTTTTTAAGGTGTAGCTACTAAAGATATTTTGGAAGCAGCTACTTGGAGTTCAGTGCACACTTTTTCTAAACATTACCATCTCCCTCTTTATTCCAAATCTAGGGCTGGGTTTGCCACTGCAGTATTACAGGGCATGTTAGCAGCTCCCAATGCTTTATGATTTTGCCAACCTCCCTTTACCTTTGCTTTGGGATTCTACCCACAGGTTATGACTGCAGCAATGTGAGATGAAGAACATAGTACAGTTTTGTACCTACCATAAATGTAGATGTTCGAATATCCACATTGCTGCAGTCCAATTTACCCTCCCTCCTTCCCCTCTGTAGTTTGGAGTGGTTGTATGGTTTGGGTTGTAAATATTGTTTGTACATGGGTTTTGGAGGTTTTTCTGTTTTTGGCTATGGCCTTTCTTTTTAGGGCCTTCTGACATCTGGGGCAAGAAAGACTGAGGATATGACGTCGGTCATGCGCTTTAATACCATGGCGTACTGACGTCAGATCTGAGCGACCATGACCGACGCCAGCCTAACACTTTGGTATTCGGGCCGACCGAGGACAGCGGACTACCCACAGGTTATGACTGCAGCAATGTGGATCTTCGAACATCTACATTTATGGTAGGTACAAAACTGTACTTTAATTACCCAGGACAAGTGGGTATTAAACATAGTATCCCAAGGGTACAGATTTCATTTCCATACTTTGCCATTTCCAAACGGATGGCTGGATCTGCCACAAAACCAGTGGGCAGAGGCCCAGAAACAAGTCATGTCCCTCCTGGATATGGGGGCTATTCAAGTGGTACCAGAAAAGGAAAAAGGACAAGGTTTTTATTCAAGACTTTTCTTGGTACCCAGAAAAGACAATTCATGGCGTCCAATACTGGACTTATCGATTTTGAACACGTTCCTGGACATTCCAAAATTCAAAATGCTTACTTTACAACAGCTACTGCCTATGCTAGGCAGAAATGCTTGGTTAGTAACTCTAGACTTAAGAGGCATACCTGCATATCCCAATAAGGGAATCATGCAGAAGATACCTCTGCTTCAAAGCAGGTTTTTTTTAATTACCAATTCTCTGTGCTGCCCTTGGCTTATCTACTGCGCCCAGGGTCTTTACAAAGTGCCTGTCACCAGTAATTGCATTCTGTAGACAAAGAAACATTCAAATTTATCCTTATCTTGACGACTGTCTCATTCAAGCAGAGGACAAGGACACTCTTCTTCAACATCTGGCATTTGTAAAAAGGCTTCTAGCATGCCTAGGGTACACCATAAATGAAAAGAAATCACAACTGGTACCCTCTCAAATGATTACATTCCTGGGTGCAAGCTTGAATACAACTGCCCAGATGGCTTACCTCACGCCAGACAAACAAAGGCAACTGACAACATACTTCAAACAAATGGCAACAAAACCCCCCATTATCTGCAAGACAAATTCTGCAGATTTTGGGGTTCATGGCATCCTGCATTCTACTAATTCCATATGCGAGACTACATATGAGGAAACTTCAGTGGTACCTAAAAAGTTTATGGAATCAACATAGTCACAGTCTGGAAACATTGATTCCTCTCATTCCAGGCCTACAACAGGAGTTTCTTTGGTGGGCAGAGACATGTCACCAAAACAAGGGACTTTCATTCACTCTACCCCCTTCCACCCAAACACTAACTGCAGACGCATCAGTCTATGCTTGGGGGGGGGGGGGGGTGCCTGGCAGGGAGATGCATTCAGGGCAAATGGATCCCAAACCAAATGCATCTGCATATCAACCAGAAAGAGATGCTAGCTGTTCAGAATGCTCTGACAGCCTTCAAGGACTTACTTCATCCAGGACAACTACTGATAAAGACGGACAACACCACAGTTATGTGGTACATAAACAAGCAGGGAGAGTACACATTTCTACCCCCTTTGCAGACTAGCCATGGCCTTGTGGAACACAGCCTTGACTTACCAAATACATCTTCAAGCTCAATTTCTGCCAGGAAAGCAAAATACTCTGGCAGACGACCTAAGCAGAAATCTTATGGACCCGCACGAATGGAAACTGGATCCACAAATCTTCAGCATGTTAACACAGGAATGGGGAAGCCCAGACATAGATCTATTTGCCTCTCCCCAAAATTATCAGTTGGACAAATTCTGCACAAGAACTCATCACAAAAAAGCATGGAAAGTGAATGCTCTATCCTTCAGCTGGAAAAACCTGTCAGTCTATGCCTTTCCCCCTCTGCCTCTACTCTCCAAGTTCTTACTAAAAGTCCAACAGGAAAAAACAAAAATGATCCTAGTGTCTCCAGACTGGCCTCGCCAGCACTGGTACCCACTTCTAAGGAACATGTCTCAGCTTCCTCCATGGTACTATCCTCAAATACCTCATCTACTGTCTCAGCAGAACTATCAAATTCTGCACACTCAGCTCCAAACTTTGAATCTTGCAGCATGGCTGATCAACTAATTATTCAAACAACACCTCTCAGTAAATCTGTGATGGATGTTGTTTTGGAAGCCAGAAGGCCTAGTACTAGAAAATCTTATGCTGATAAATGGAAAAGATTCTGTGCTTGGAACCAAGCACAAGGAACAGACACAGCAAAGCCCAGTATTCCTCAGAATTTACAATATTTGACTGAGATGCTTGACAAGGGCCTATCTTTTTCTTCATAAAAATCCGTGCCTCTGCCATCTCGGCTCATTACAACACAGAGCCTCCTCTCTTTTCCCATCCTCTGCTTGAACAGTATCTTAGAGGGGCCAAAAATGTTAGGCCTCCCAGAAGATCACAAACTCCTGCATGGGACCTCAGTTTTGTACTGGAAAAACTCACCCTGCCTCCTTTTGAACCAGCAGCTACTGCAGATATAAAATTTCTATCTTGGAAAGCAGCTTTTCTCTTGGCAGTCACTCCAGCTAGAAGGGTTTCAGAACTACAGGCTCTCATGGCAGTGGAGCCTTTTATTATATTTTACCCGGACAGGGTGTCCCTCAGGACCAATCCTTCTTTTATGCTTAAGAGGTGGTATCCAATGTGGCTCTTAACCAGATCATTCACCTGCCAACATTTTACCCAAATCTGCAGAACAATGGGGAGCAGATTCTGCAATCATTGGATGTACAGACAACTAAGATTCTACTTAAACAGGACCAAATCTCTAAGAAAGTCTGAGCAACTACTGGTAGCATTTGCTGCAGGGTCAGAGGGGAAGGCTATATCAAAGCAGAATATCTCTAAGTGGATAAGCCACTGCATTAGTTTCTGCTACTTGCACCATGGTAAACCTGTGCCCAAGGGGATCAGATCACTCTACTTCAGCAGCTTTTCTCAGAGGGGTTCCAACCAAAGACATTCTAGAAGCTGCTACTTGGAGCTCTGTTCATACCTTCACAAAGCATTATAATTTGCCTCTCTTTTCCAAATCCAGGGCAGGCTTTGCCACTGCAGTTCTGCAGGGCCTTATAGCCATTCCTAATGCTGTTTAGTTCCATCCTCCCATCCATAGCTTTGGGATTCTACCCAAATGTAATGACTGCAACAGTGAAACATGAAGAACGTAGTACAGTTGTGTACACTTACCATAAATGTAGATGTTCGAGTGTATTCACTGTTGCAGTCCAGGTTACCCACCCACCATCCCCCTTTCTATACCTTTTCTTTCCTTCACTATACACAAAAGCCTTTGTGGTGTATTTGCTTTTATATGAAGGTAAAGTTTATATTTCTAAAGTTTTTATATATATATATATATATATATATATATATATATATATATATATATATATATATATATATATTTACTGTTTATTTTTATATGTATGTAATTTTGCTCCCCATTTGGGGTGCACCTGACATCTGGGGCAAGAAAAACTGAATAAAATGGTGTCGGCTGCATGTTTTATACCCCTGACGACCTGACGTCATGGAAGAGGAGACAGCAACAGATGCAGGACCCAAGACTTTGTTATTCAGGCTGACTGAGGGCAACCTGCCAGCAGATTACCCAAATGTAATGACTGCAACAGTGAATACACTCGAACATCTACATTTATGGTAAGTGTACACAACTGTACTTTTTTCATTTCCTCATAATTGAATGTTTGCTTTTGAATGCCCATCTACACAGATGTAGTTGCACGAAAAGTATCACTTTTAAAGGGAAAGATCTATAGTTTGATGTAGTAAGGGAAGATGATACATATGGTAATGTGCAAGAATTGTCCATATCTGTGAGGTAAGATCAAGGGTATTGGAGCCCCTTGTAGGATGGTTAACTATATGTACAAGGGATTTGTCATTTATTGTGTGAAGAAGGCATTGGGCCTGCTGGCTACTGATAGTGTAGGTTAACATATTTAGATGTGTTTTCTGGACAGCTTTTGGAGTAGAGATGAGATTAAATACTGGAGATTTCTCAATTTCACTCAGAATGCATATCCTTTCCATTATAAAGTGTTACTGTTTAAGTTTTTCTAAGTACATATAGTGTTTACCTAGATGTTGTAGAGAAGGAGTGCTACATATTCTCTTACTTGAATGACTTTTTTTTCCTGACGCTTGCATCCAGGTCCTAATTAGAAATGTCCCCACAGTGGGCACTGTTACTGAAATCCCTGTGTTCGGCAAAATTAGAGAATGGCTTCTCAGACTCTTCTCAAAGAATTGCCGTAATCAGCATGGAAATGGACAACCTCCATTTTGGTTGGTCTGCCTTTTAGCTAGCTTAGTGGAAATGCAATTTGGGGTCCTGGCTTGGACTTTTCCTGCTGAGCTTAATGACTTCTCTGGTCCCTGTGGTGATGGTTGTTCATCTGAGGATGTGCCTGTTTGAATAGTCTTGAGTTTTCTTTTGTTTCAGGGCTACCATGCACTCATGGACCTTCTTTTGGATCTTGGACCCATATTGCCAGGCCATGAAGTGATGGACAGTGCCTACCAGACTTCTTGCAACTGAACCCATTTCAGATTCTGACAATGATTCCCTTGCAGACTGGTGAGCAAACCTATGCTCCGTAGTGGTGCAGGGAATGTGGTCTCCTCCCGATATGCTGTCTACATCAGCCAGTTATAGCCAAGAGTGATTCTCCTAGCTCTGATAACTTTGGAGACCAAGCTTCTTTTGGGCCTTTCCTAATCCAGTCAGACACCAAACCCCATTTATGATATGTGAGCAAGAAAGGGGTCATAAGATTATAATGCCCTTTGTGCAAGATGGCTGTGTTTGTCTGTCAACAAGCCACGGATGGGGGCCATCTCTCTCAGCACTTCACATTCTTGGAGAAGCGGATGCATTGATTTGCTCTCTGAGCTGCTTTTTCAGTTTGCAATTGGAGCTGCTGATTCAGATGCCAGGTCTAATAAGGATCTTCCAGAAGTGAGGCACTTCACAGATTAAACCTGTTCACTACTCAGAAGAATGTGGTCTTCTGCTTGTTCTTTAGCTGCAGCAGAAGAAGGTAGCTGTGAACACATTCTCTCATAGTGAAGTTCAAGAAAAAAATACAAAAACTTACTCGTCACCCTGTTGTAGTTTTGAAGAGTTTAAGGGCTCTTAAATGCCAGGTAATGCAGGGAATTATCCTATTCAAGGCCACAGTTATCATCCATGGTTGTGGTGACAGCTTTCTCCAGCTCTGTGGCTGATGTCTGATGCAGACCCCCTTGTTACTGCCAGATTCAGCAGTTGGGGTCTGAAGCTATTGATATTGCTAGTAAGGTTTCCACTTGACAGACTTGTGCATTCTGGTGTAAACAGTGGTCGATTTGGGTGGTTCATTATGCTTTGCCACCTTGTTTGGTCATCCTGCATGTGACTTTGGCATATCTGCTTTATGCATCAGATGACCCTAACTGTGAAATAACTAACAGCTATCTCTACACATCATGATTTCTTAGGATGCATTTTGACAGCTGTCTGTATATATATCATGATTATGTTGAGTATAATGTTGTGGTCCACCGTTGTAGTCGGGTAGTTGAAGAGGGCAGCAACTTCATCATCCTTTGAAGAACCTTCTCCTCCATGGGACTTGAATTTAATGGATGACAGGCATGTCTACCTCCCTTGTGAACCTGCTAGCTGTGCAGCATTGAAGTTATTTTTTGAGGAACACTCTCTCTCATGGAAGTTACCTTTGAATGTAGGATTTTGGAACTTCAGGTCTTTGTGTGTAGGAAACCATATGTCCTCTTTCACAGAGGAAATTTGTCCTTCAGAACAAACCTGCATTTCATTTGAAAGTGATTTTGGTTATGTCCCTGAAGCAGTGTACTCGTATCTTCATTGTATGGCCATTTTATTAGGCCTAGTAAAAAACTCCCTTCCCTGTTTAGTGTGCTTTAAATATATATATTTACCTATATTTCATACTAGGACCCTCACAATTGCTAATCCACAAATCCTATCAACTCATTATCTCCCCCTCTTCACTAACTCTGTAAACCCCCCCCCCCAATCATCCTACTTACATTACCCTCATCTACACTCCATCTGCTCTAACTCCATTACAACTTTAAAGCTGCCATCTAACTGTATCTGTGTTTAAACTCTCACGTGCCTCCCTATTTATATGCAATTAACTATCATTACTCTATTTGTGTATTTAGCAAAATTTGTGTTTTACTATTTTTGCATTCTTCTGTTGAGTATTGTGTAAATAGCAGAATTTATGAGTTCTTGTATTATTCTACTCTATACTGGAGCTTTTCTCCCCAGGACTCTGCTGAAAAAGGGCTCTGTCCAAGTTGGACTATCCCCGTCAACAAATGTTAAGTTCGGAGATGCTGAAGTAGCGCTTCTGGTGTTGCAGTTTGTGAATGGATAGGTGGAAGGTCAGGTAAGTATCTGTGTTTGAGTGTGTTGATTAGAGGCTTTAATGTGTGTGTAAGTGTGTGTTGTGACTGTGATGAGTGTGTGCGAGGGGAATGTAGGTGTGTGGTGGTGTTTTCGTGTGTTTGTCTGTGTAGTGTGACCTCAGAGTTAGAATATATGTAGTTTGTGTTTTGGGTGAAGGTGTGTGTATGTGTGTGATGCATGTTTAGTATATTGTTTGGGATTTTGAAATTTGCGCTTCTGGTCTTTCGGTATTTAGGGGTTTCAGCTATATGATCTCGAGATTTTGAAATTTGATATTTCAAATTTTCGAGATTATGTAGTGAACCTATATATATGTGTATGTATATATATATATATATATATATATATATATATATATATATATATATTTATAAAACAGTTATTTGCTGTGTTTTCTTGATGCCCTAAACTTAGAGGCTAATGTCTTTCCTTTGAGCCCATTTTATTCTTAGGGCTGAGTTGTGCTTTAAACGGGTTCATATTGCCTATTTAGATTAGAAGGCTTTATAACTTTCTTTTTGAGTGTGTGCTTTAGTTATAGGTTATTGTTAAAGCCCATATTTTCTTAGGGCATCAATAGATATATATATATATATATATATATATATATATATATATATATATATATATATATATATATATATATATATATATATATATATATATATATATATATTGATAGTGTTCTGACCAAAATATATATAGTTTTTTGCTGTGTGGATTGTTTCTTCCTTGTAGCATGTCTCAGCAAGAGAAATCAGTCTGAATTTAAGAAATGTCCTAAGTGTGGACACTCGGATTGTGTTTAATGCTTAGGTGAAGTTCATCTGCAAGAGGACTGTTCCATATGCCATTCATTTAGCAGTAGACTGTTGCATGAAAGGAAGAGTAAGCTGATTGCTAGAGGTCTAGTAAAATCTTCCTTTAAGAATAACTGGACAAAGGCAGTATCCAGGACAAGACATCAAAATCTTCAAAAACTTCTTCTGGGTTGGAGCCGAAGAAAGGTTCATTGACCACTAAAGTAACAGATAAACTTTCTGCATGGGCTCCACACGTTTTGGAACTGACTGTTATTTGTTGGTAGGAGCCAGTCACCGGTATTGGAGCTCTTATCTCATACCCTCGAATCGCCTAGCCTCCAATCAGGGACATCATATGTAGCCTCTTATTGGTCCTCAAGGCTTTCAGACATGAATGTAGATCATGTGGTGCAGAGACTTCTGCAGACACCGGCGCTGGCCAAACTTTTGTCTGGGCTGACCTTCGGGGCTTCGGAACTGTCCAAAACCCTTCTTGCTTCTTCTGTTCCTTCTCTGACCCAACTCGCAGTTTCAGAGCTGGAGTGTTCGGAGCTGATGATCGTGGAACCGTCGAGGCCAACTCCTGTTCCAGGCCTGTCTGTTCTGACAGCTCAGGCTTCTTCTGTGCCGACCGTGGAGTCTAGGAGCTGACACTCGCTGGTCTGGTCCGGAGAGGATAGTCAAACCGAATTTTTGGTACCGACTTTACCACTCGGGGCTTTGGCTCAGATGAGTTTGGTGCCTACCTCAGGCTCAGAGCCCACTGCTTCATTGTGGAGGGAGTCACCTGCCTCTTCAGATTCAGAGATCCCTTCTCATCAGAGCCAGGGGGCTTTCGATGCCATGAGGGGAGTATTGTCCCCTCTGGACTCCACATCATCAAGACCAGTAACCCCCTCCCCTAAAGCACCTGTGTCTGCCTGTCCTTCACAGATCTCACAAAAGTGTCGAGGCCCAGAGCCTCAGGATGCCCCATTGAGCGAACCCTGCTATTCCGAGACCTCACCATAAGCCCCCACTGATGAGGTTATCAGGAAGAGGTTATGCAAGAGGAAGCATCTGGATTCCCTGTAGGAATCTGTCACTTCTGACACTGACTTAGAGGAGTCAGAAGAGTCCCCACGGTCCCCCTCAGAGGATGTCTCCTTCACAGATATCTAGGAAATTCTTAAACAGAGGGGTAACTGGAAGCCCATTAACCCTACTGATGAGTCAGTCCTCCTGAACGCTTTTGGGTCTCAGCTCTCTGCCACTTGAGTGTCTCCGCCTTTTGATGAGCTGATGGAACTGGTCTCTCGAAAGGCATGGGAGTCCCGAGATACCATGGAACCTGTCCCTCGGAGGCCTAATAAATTTATAACTCCCCCCCCCCAGTACAAGGCCTTTCTAACCAAAGGAGTACCTGTTGATGCCATGGTGGTGGCGGTAGCCACCAAGAAGGAATTGTCAGAAACTTCTATGTCTGTGCATCCTCCTAATAAGGACTCTAGGATCATGGACAGAAATGGAAAGCGCATGTTTAGTTCAGCAACCTTTGCCCTCCGATCGATGAACTATCTTGTGCATTTTACTAGATTGCAAAGAGATGTCCTAAAACAGCTGGGAGATGCTCTACAGGGTTCAGTAGCTGTGGGGTATCAGATAGAGTAACTTTCAAGCTTGCTACTGTCAATTCCCTTGTAAACTCTTCCATATGTTTGGTCTTGTGTGCAGCTGATGGAACGAGCAGGGCAGAGGGTACAGAAATTGCTCTTGGGAGATATTCCTGGATGCACTTATGTTCCTTTGCAGAGCTCTTTAAGTCATCCTTTAACACCCCTTTCAATGGCTCGTCCCTTTTTGGAGAACCCCACCTCTAGAGGCAGAGGAGGGGGTAATAATGGAAGACTCCATCCACGTGGCAGTTCTTTGGGAAGCCCTATCAACACACCTGAAAGGAGGCCTGCCTGTCCATCTCTGGAGGCAGTCGGGGGACTCTTATCTTTGTACACAGGTGCCTTGCTAAAAATAACAAAAGAGGATACTCTATTCCCTTTGCCAGCCCACCCCACCCCCCTTGTAAGAAAAATCCCAGACGTTCCACCCAGTCACTGGGAACAAGCAACCATAGAGATTCAAAGGTTGCTGGAAAAAAGTCATCTGACCAGTCCCAGCAAACCAGAGAGGATCAGGAATTTACTCAAGGTTCTTTTTAGTTCCAAAGAAAACAGGGGACTGGACATCCATTTTAGATCTCAGCAGACCGAACACATCTGACAAAAAGACAAAGTTCCAGATGTTCACGCTACAGTCGATACTTATTTTTCTCTTAAAAGACAATTGGATGTGCTCGATAGATCTCCAGGATGTGTACTACCACATCAAAATTGCCAGTCTATGCAGAGATCTTCACATTCAGCTGGGGGGCCAGTCATGATCAGTTGCGAGCTCTGCCCTTTGGTCTCACTACAGAGTGTTCATCAAATGCATGGCAGTAGTCACGGCCCACCTGAGATTTTTAGGATTCCAGGTGTTTCCATACCTATACGACTGGCTCCTCACCGCCACCACCAGGCATCAACTCATACAAGCAAGGGACACAACTTTGAACCTCTGCAGTCATTTGGGGATTACCATAAATTCAGAAAAATCTGCCCTGTCGCCATCGAAACCTACCATTTTTATAGGCGCAGATCTAGATACCTTTACCATGACCTTAAAATTTCCACCAGAAAGGGTTTGTGTTCTAAGAAAACAGGGCCTGAACCTTCTCTCAAAAGAAAAAGCCCCAGCTTCAATAGTGCTCAAATTTTTGGGGACAATGACGGCAGCAATCATTGTGATTCCTTTAGGTCGAATGCATAGCCGTATACTGCAATGGCTCCTGTTTACGCAATGGTCCTTTCAAGAACTTCCAATGTCACATCAAATTGTAATAATTAACTCATTCAAGAAGGCCCTTCGGTGGTGGCTGACATCTCATCAAGTAATAATAGGTTTCCTCTTTGTTTTACCCACTCCTATTGCCACTGTGACCATGGTCACCCCCCCTGATAGGGTGGGGAGGCATTATCAGGGAGGAACAGCCCAAGGCACATGGAGGCTCACCTGCATATTGGTGCCCTAGAGATGAGACCGGTACTTCTAGCATTGCAGTCCTTTCATGACTCTCTTCTTCTAGAGACTGTTGCAATTCAGATGGACAACATGTCAGTGGTCTGGTACAAAAACAAACAAGGAAAAAACAGATCTTACCCCCTATGTCGAGAGGTCCTGAGAGTATGGCAGTGGGCAACTTCCACCCAGCGCTTTCTGATAGCAACGCATATCCCGGAGAAGTCCAATGTGATAGCAGACAAACTGAGCAGAGTAATTCTATTGCCTCACTAGTGGTCCCTGAAGAAAGAAGTAGCGGAAAGGATATTCCGCCTTGCTGTGCTCTTTGCAACTCTAACAAACACGAAATGCAGCAACTATTTTACCCTAATCCCCCTTATGGGAAATTCCCCAAGGGACGCGTTTGTATACAATTGGCCCTTGGGTCTCCTTTATGCCTTTCCACCCTTTCTACTGATACCCAAAGTTTTACAGGAAAGCCAAGGCTCTGGGAAGGGCCACAATTCTAATAGCCCCTTATTGACCTCGTCAAATTTGGTTCCCCTTTCTCCAGCCTCATCTATTGGAAGAACCTTGGATCCTGGACCCATTTCCAGATCTTCTGATTCATTCATCAGGGGTTCTTCATTCTGCACTTCAGTCCTTCAAATTGACAGCTTGGCTGCTCCAATTCCAAATATAGCCAGGTTTCAGAATCTCTAAGCTGCAGCTCAGCATATTCTAACATCCTCTCATAAATCATCTACCAGGAAGTTATACCTTAGTAAATGGAAAGTTTTCGATATGGGCATTTCAAAACAATATTGACCCGTATCTGGCTTCAATTTCATCCATTTTAGAGTTTTTGACTAAACTTTTCAATGAGGTGGCAGCTGCAACAACCATTAGGGTACAATTGGCAGAAATTTATAAATTTCATCTTGGTGATCAGGGGTCTAATATCATGTCACATAGACTCTCTAAAGCCTTTCTCAAGGGTACTGTTCATTTGAGACCACCCAATAAATCTCCGGCTACACCATGGAATCTAAATTCTTTCACGGATCATCTTACCCCCATTTGAACCAGCCTTATCTTGTGACCTGAAATATCTATCATGGAAAACCATATTTCTAGTAGCAATTACTTCTGCTCCGAGGGTTTCAGAGTTACAGGCCTTGGCCATTAAATCCCCATATTTAATTTTTCATAATGACAGAGTTTCACTTAGGACAAATCCATCATTTTTACCCAAGGTTTGTTCACAGACAAATCTCAATCAGTCTGTAGAATTACCTGTTTTTTCCCTAAATATACTAATAAGATGGAGCATATGCTGCACAAGCTTGATGTCCACAGGCAGCTTTGATTCTATTTACACAGGACCAAGGACTTTAGAAAATCAGAACAGCTCTTTGTTTCATTTTCAGATTCAAAGAAAGGTGCTCCAGTGGTAAAAACCACCTTATCAAAATGGTTATCAGATTGCATCTCCTTTACATACACTTCTGTCCATACGCCATTACATCAAAAAGTAAAGGCCCACTCAACTAGAGCTGTTTCCACATCTTCAGCCTTTTTGACCAAACTACCAATAGATTCCATTTATGCAGCAGCCACATGCCTTCATCACTCATTACAAAGTGGATAGGGCCTCCAGGGACAAAGCCTCTTTTGGTTTCACTGTCCTGAGGAATATACTCCTGTGAGACACCTGAGAAAGATGGTGCTTGGGACTCTAACCCATCAGTAAGAATGAAGGCGAGATAAATCAACTTCACATAAAGAAGTTATGTACTCACCATAACGTTCCATGTGAGTAGTTCATCTCTCCTTCATTCTTATGTCCCAACCTCCTAACCCCCTTCCAGTTTTTTCTTGGGGACCGCGAAGTTGGACAAGTCATGGCTGTATTTGTCTTTGTCTGGTTTGTCTTATGCAGATATTTCAAACACTTGTTTCAACAACAGTGTAGCTGGGCATGGTACTAGCACATCCATTAATGGGTCAAACCATAATAATTGTCAAGAACAAATACGACATCAACTTTAAGTGCTGCCAGTCAATTCCGAGTACCTTAGAACACCTACTTTTTTGGTAGCGCTAATGACAACAAAATTAATGTATATGGCTCTCCGGTAACCAACAATCCTTCAGTTATTACCAATTTAAATTTATTTGATAAGAAGCTACTAAAATATCGGAAGCTTCAACTGGAGCTCAGCTATTTACAAGACTGCACTAATAAAGGGTTAGTGCCCAAGGGGTTACAACAATGGAGATACCCTGTTGGACTTATCCCCAAATTGAGCTTTCACCAAGAGCGAATTTGTTTGTTTGACAGACAAGGTATAGAATTTCTGGGAGTCTTGATTAAACAGTATGGTATACAAGTTGACTCTCTTAAATGTGAACTAGAAGTACTTGAAAGAAATATTACATCAGAGGCAGACTTTAAGTACAAGTTCGACTATAGTCGCATCTTTTCTTCTGTTGATTCCGTTATAAAATGTGCAGCTGAGGTCAAGAAAAAGAAATTGAACAGAGATTTGCATGCATATGCACAAGTTACTGCCTACCCTCCACCCCTGCAATTTTTGAATTCTGTTGGAGATGAGGAGGTTGCCAATGATCAACGCCTCCTCAGCAACAATGACGATGACGTTGGCAATGACAACATCGTGCAGCCCCAGCAGTTGAGGAGAAGCGAGAGAATCAGGAATTGCTAAGGTTCACATTACGTACCAGCTAGTACTTCAAATGATGCCAATGGCCACGTTTTTCAGGGTGCTCACCGGAAAACATCACAACAACAATAGAATATCAGAGGACAGGGACAACAACGAAGGAAGCAGAATCGCTGAAGGCTGTAGCCCATGGCTCGCTTATGAATCCAACTATTTTAGTAAGTACCCAAGGCAATTTCAAGGTGTTTAATTACACAGATTTTTGCATAGATATGCAGATGTTCATCGTGCATACAGCTGCAGTCATAACAGTCATAACAGATGGGGGTTTTCCTGCCGTCAGGCGGGTCCTCGGTCGGCCGAATTCCAAAGTCTAGGTCTGGCGTCAGATGTCGTCGCTTCTTCCCTGACGTCAGTGCGACAGGTGTATAAAAGAACCAGCTGACGCCATTTTCTTCAGTCTTTCTTGCTGCGCGGTGCCCGAAGCAGAAGCAGTTCACAAGTGCCGGTCGGCCAGCTCCTGAGATTACGAATATTATTCAACCGAAGACTTCTTGAAAGCTAAGTACCCCATTGGAGAAACTTTTCTTGCCTCAGACCAATGTCAGACAAAGTTAATAATTGCATTTCATGTGGGAAGCAAATACCGCATAAGGATTTCCATTCCCTCTGCATACCTTGCTTAGGCCCAGACCACGACGTCTCGGCCTGTCATTTTTGTGCTACATTCAGAGTTCGCCCAACACTATTTTGGCAAAAAAATTAATTACATTATGTCGTCGGATACTCCGACTCCAGTTTTGGGTAAAAGACGCAAAGATAAGGACTGACATCCGAGGTCCGCGACTTCTACCGACACCACGCTAAAGCCGATTACAGGTGCTCCGGTTCTCAGCGAGGCGCCTACGCAGCCCCTGACTACCGATGACACTTCATTAGCGGTGTCTTCTGTGCCCGAGGTCGCAGGCTCTTCGGCCCACACCCCGACCACAGATACCGAAGCCACTCTTGGCAGGGAAACTCAGAGTTTAGACAGGCCTGCCACCTCTCAAGGTGTCTTCAGGCCTTCTTCTTCTTTTTCCATTAAGGCTTTCAGCAAATCTAAAGCAGCCATGCATACTAAAAGGCAAGCTCCACAGGACCCCTCTCAAGGCCCCATGCCTAAATAGCAGATGCTCAAAATGGCTGAGGACTTGATAACTCTTATCAGGGGTTCCCAACCCCCCTCGGACAAAAGGCCTAGAGTGGAGGAAGAATACCCTTCCTCGGACCAGGCCTCCATTACTTCAGAACATTCTGAGGACCAGGAACATTCATACTCCCCTTTTGAAGATTCTGATGCAGAGGAGTCCATTCCCTCTGTCTCCCCCCCTGAGGATTACTCTTTTGGGGAAACCTTGCATACCTTGAGGGAACATTTCCACTGGGAAAGCCAAGAGTGCTCAGACTCCAAGAAAAGGCTCAAGGATTTCCTCTTGCTCCCTCAGTACAGGCCCACTGGCTATACCTCCTGTCTTAGACATACTAGATGATGTGTATTCAGAGGCTAGCCTTAACCCAGATTCTTTACCTCCAGCTCCAGTCAAGCCTGACAGGTATTACCGGGTTCCTGATTCACACCAATTCCTATACAAAAGCCATGCAGCTGACCCAGAAACTATTTCACAGGGTCCCAAGGGAATTAAGGCCTCCACTGCCAAAAATCCATTACCTTCAGAGAGAGATTCCAGGGCTTTAGAAAGGTGGGGGAAAAAGGTGTACACCTCAGCCACCTTAACCATGAGGGCATTAAACTGTCAGTTCCATATGTTAAAGTATCAACAGTTTCTGTTATCTCAGTTGAAAAGCAAAATGTCACAACCTGAACAACCAGACTTGGAGTTGCAGGATTTGTTGCATAGTGCAGAGCAAGTGGGTAAACATACCTTGCAATGTGGTTTTGATGCTTTAGAGGCCTCATGTAGAGCTGCTGTTACAGGATCAGTCATACGTAGACATGCTTGGCTCAAAGTGCAAACCTTACCAGATCATGTCAAAGCTAAATTACTAGATGCACCTCTTCAAAAAGATGCATTGTTTGGTGTTAAAGCTGAGGAGGTATTAAAGAAAATGGAGGAAAAGGCAAAATCAATGCAAACAGTAAAAGATTTCCTACAGGTACAGCCTCCACGTTTCAGTAGAAGTTGGCCTTCAAAAAATTGGTCCTTTCCAGCCACGGACAGACCCCAAAGAGGTAGATACAGGCACCCGAGGGGTAGAGGGCAATCTCAAGGATCTTTGAGGCGCAGACAATGGCAAGCACCTACAACAAGAGGTGGTGAGGCTAGTTCACAGCCATTCAGAAAGCAGAACCAATGACTTTCCCCTTTACATGCCAAGCAAGGCTCAAATGGCAGCACGTTTAGGCGGAAAACTGGCATTATTTTCGAAAAACTGGCATATTGTCACAAAAGACAAATGGATCCTGGACATTATAGACAGAGGCTACAGATTCCACTTTCACACCCTTCCAAAAATGAAAGGCATGCCAAACCTGCCACACAATCAAAGGGCAGAGGCACAAAAACAAATTTCAGATCTCATGGACATGAAATCTATTCAAGAGGTACCTGCACAAGAACAGGGTCAAGGTTTTTATTCCAGACTATTCCTGGTACCAAGGAAGGGCAAAGATTGGAGACCTATTTTGGACCTTTCCATCCTAAACACATATTTACTTGTACCAAAATTCAAGATGCTCACATTACAGCAGATTCTTCCCATGCTGGGCAAGGAGTCTTGGCTGGTAACATTGGACCTCAAGGAGGCATACCTGCATGTCCCAATCAGACAAGATTGCAGAAGATACCTCAGATTTCTTGCAGGTTCAACCCATTATCAATTCTCTGCATTGCCCTTTGGCTTATCTACTGCACCCAGAGTGTTCACGAAATGCCTGGCATCAGTAATTGCCTTCTGCAGACTTCAAGGGATACAAATATACCCATATTTGGACGACTGCCTGATCCAAGTGGACAGCAAACACATACTTCTGAAACACCTGGTGTTTGTAATAATGTTGTTGAATTCTCTGGGATACACAGTCAACAAAAAGAAATCAAGACTAATGCCCTCTCAAACAATAATTTTCCTGGGTGCCAGCTTGAATACAAACACTCAGATGGCCTACCTCACGCCAGAGAAACAAGGGCAACTAACTCAATACTTCAGAAAACGGACAACCTTCACCAGGCTAACTGCAAGGAAAATCCTGCAGGCTCTGGGATTTATGGCATCTTGCATCCTGCTAATCCCATGTGCAAAGCTGCATATGAGGAAATGTCAGTGGTACCTAAAAAACTTATGGTCTCAACACAGCCACAGTTTGGAAACAATTATACCACTGATTCCATGTCTTCAAAAGGAATTCCTGTGGTGGGCTCAAGCATGCCAAAGTAACATAGGTCACCCATTCTGCAAGCCTCAAGCAAATCAAGTCATCACAACAGACGCCTCGGACTATGCCTGGGGGGCGCACATGACATTCAGGGCAAGTGGTCACAAAAAGAAAAGCACCTACACATCAATCAAAAGGAAATGCTAGCAGTAATAAATGCTATTATGGCTTTCAAAGACCTACTGCATCCAGGCCAGCTATTGATAAGGACAGACAACACCACAGTGATGTGGTACATAAACAAACAGGGAGGAACCCATTCATATCCCCTATGCAGGCTAGCCATGTCTCTTTGGAACATGGCTCTGGAATTACAAATCCAACTTCAAGCACAGTTCCTGCCAGGCAAGGAAAACACACTGGCAGACAACCTGAGCAGAAATATGACAGATCCACACGAATGGAAGTTGCATCCTCAAGTTTTTACAAAGATAATTCAAGCATGGGGAAGGCCAGACATAGATCTCTTTGCCACCCACAGAAATTACCAATTGACAAAATTCTGCTCCAGGACCTTTCATCCACAGGCCTGGAAAGTGGACGCACTCTCTTTCAGTTGGACAAGAATGACAGTTTATGCCTTTCCACCTCTTCCTCTGCTGCCCAAAGTTCTACTAAAAGCCAGAGCAGACAGACCAAAGATGATTCTCATTGCTCCAGACTGGCCAAGACAACACTGGTACCCACTCCTGAGGAGCCTGACGCATTCCCCACCATGGATCCTGCCTCTAATGCCTCTACTATTGACTCAACACAACTTCAAAACTCTTCACAGTCAGCTGAAAACACTAAATCTAGCCGCATGGAGGATTCCTTAAATTCACAACAGACCCTATTCTCCAAGGAGGTGCAGGATGTCATTTTGGAGGCCAGAAGGCCTTCTACTAGAAAAAACTACTCCGCAAAATGGAAACGGTTTTGTGCTTGGAATCCGAAAAAGGGTCAGAATCTTGGAATACTGAATTTACCTCAAGTATTACAGTACCTAGCTGAGATGCTAAGCAGTGGACTTTCATTCTCCTCCATCAAAATCCATGCCTTAGCCATTTCTGCAGAATTACAACACTGATCCTCCTTTATTCTCTCACCCTCTCTTAAGACAGTTCCTGCTTGGGACCTCAATTTCATTCTAGAAAAACTGACCCTACCTCCTTTTGAGCCAGCTGCTTCAACAGAACTGCAATATTTGTCATGGAAAACAGCCTTCCTTCTGGCTATCACCTCAGCACGCAGGGTTTTGGAACTACAAGCCCTCATGGCTGTGCAGCCTTTCATCATTTTCCATCAGGACAGAGTTTCCTTATGAACCAATCCTTCCTTTATGCCAAAGGTAGTATCCAGAGTAGCCTTAAATCAGGCTATCCACTTACCTACCTTTTACCCTAATCCACAAAACAAAGGGGAGAGACTACTACATTCCTTGGACATTCACAGACAGCTCCGTTATTATTTGGACAGAACAAAGCCTTTCAGAAAATCAGAGCAACTCTTTGTGTCCTATGCTACAGGTGCTCAAGGAAAGCCTATTTCCAAACAGACAATCTCAAAATGGATAGCCCACTGCATACGCTTTTGTTACTCATTTCATGGTAAAACTGTACCTACAGGCATCAGATCTCACTCCACAAGGGCCACAGCTACCTCTGCAGCTTTTCTCAGGGGGGTTCCTACCAAAGATATTTTGGAAGCAGCCACTTGGAGTTCTGTACATACTTTTTCCAAGCACTATCACCTACCATTATACTCCAAATCTAGAGCGGGCTTTGCCACTGCAGTTTTGCAGGGCATCCTGGATTCTCCTAGTTCCACTTAGTGCCTACCACCCCTTTTTAGCTTTGGGATTCTACCCATCTGTTATGACTGCAGCTGTATGCACGATAAACATAGTACAGTTTTGTACCTACCATAAATGTAGATGTTCGAGTGCTAATACAGCTGCAGTCCAGGTTTCCCTCCCTCCTTCCCCTCTTGGGACAGGCCTAATGGCTAACACCTCCTCATACCACCTCATTGGGGTATTCTTTTATGGTGTATTTGCTTGCAACTACTGTTTTTTGATTATATTGCATTCCATTATTACATAAATTTATGTTTTGCCTTCCTTCTGGGGGCACCTGACATCTGGGGCAAGAAAAACTGAAGAAAATGACGTTGGCTGGTTCTTTTATACCCCTGTCGCACTGACGTCAGGGAAGAAGCGACGACATCCGACGCCGGACCTAGACTTTGGAATTTGGCCGACCGAGGACCCGCCTGACGGCAGGAAAAACCCCATCTGTTATGACTGCAGCTGTATTAGCACTCGAACATCTACATTTATGGTAGGTACAAAACTGTACTTTCGTTGACTTGTTGTCCAAAGTTCTATCGTTTGTCCTAGATAAAGAGTTGATTTAGCAAGAACAATTTTAGATCTAAAAATATTTGTTCGGAAATTGAACTTAGTTCTTATGGGCAACATTCCTGCTTTAACTTGTGATTTAAAAGTTTATGTTTAATCCACCACTACATGCAACTATAGCACTTTTTGAATGCATATGTGAAATAGATCTAATAATTGGTCTACACAGTGATAATGTTAATAATGTTAATGCTAACAAAACGTCTGAGGAATTGGATTTTTTGGTATCCCTAAAGCTACATAGAATTAGAGTCATGAAACCTGATAAGGGTGGAGGACTTGCATTTATGTATGAAAGTGATTATACACAGAAAATGCTTAGTGTAAGTAGTATTAATGAAGTAAATACTTCTTATAAGGAAATACACAATACCATCAATGATTTGTTTTTGGAGGGAAGTATTTGCTTGGATATTCTGCATTTTTTAACCATGGCAGCACCAAAAACACTTGTTATATTTGGTTCCCCTAAGGTACATAAAAATATATCTAACCCACCTTTTAGACCAATAGTTGATGGGAGGGGATCGATTGTGTATGCTTGTGCAAAATACGTTGACAGCAAATTAAAACCAAGTATTAAAAGTGAGGAGCAAATTTGCCCGAATTCGTGGGGATTTCTGGATGGAATAAATAAATTGGAATTCAACGACAATTATAATTTCTTAACGGTGGATATAAAAGATTTGTACACCGTAATCCCACAGGATCTGGGTTTAGATTGTGTTAGAAATCTACTCACTATAAAAGGTGTTGAGAATAACGAAGTATATGTCTTAGAAACGTTATTACAGTTAGTGCTTTGTAATAACTATATGCTGTTTAATGGTCAAATATATAAACAAACATCGGGTGTCGCTGTGGGTGCACCTTATGGGGGCAGTTTTGCCAACTGTGTATTGGCTTATTGGTAGCATGAATTTATCTGGAAAAGGAGATGCTACTTCCATTTTACCTTTCATTGAAGGGATTAAAAAATTAACCAGTTTCTAAGATTTTACTTTCCAGTTGAAACTGAAGCTGTTAATTTCTTGGACGTCTTAATATCTAAAGATAAGTTTAATAGTAGATATAGGATGGTTATATACAGAAAACCCACCTGTTAAAACACATTTTTGCATTTCTCTAGCAGCCATCCCTTTCATCAGAAGAAATCAGTAATGAAAGGGCAGTTAGTAAGGGCTGCAAGGATGGTTTCTCTAGAAGATGACTTTCATACAGAATGTAGCCTTCTTAGAAATATGTTTAACAATAGAGGATACGCAATAAGTTTATTTGACCAAATTTGTAGAGAAGTAGTAACAAGAAGAAACACTGGATATTTTAAGCCCATTTTAATTAAGGGCTATAATATCATAGCAGATACTTTTGATAATAACATTATTACAAATAAAAAAACAGCTAATATAGGTCCTATGTTTATAACAACATACTCTAAGGATGTAAGAATTGTTTCAAGTATGTTGTATAAGAACTGGGCTCTAATTACAGAAGATATGCGTATAAACAAAAAGTTTGAAAAATCCTTACAGATAACATACAGATGTGGGCAGAACTTAAAGGACCTATTGGAATTGCAAAATAGTGTAGTGATAAGGAATGGAGGCATGTCAAAGTGTGGGCGATGCCACCAGTGCCAATATATATTAATTGGCAATAAAATTAATATTAGGGATATGGAATATCGAATAAGCATGAAATTTAATTGTGAGTCTAAGGGGATTGTTTATGCGGCATTATGTCAACAATGCCAGTCTTTTTATATAGGGAAAACAGAGAGAACATTGAGACAAAGAATATACGAACATGTCTGTCATATCAATAAAGGCAGCACAACTAATGCACTGGCTGGGCACATGCTGGAATATCCCACTCCTAGGTTTCATTTTACACCAGGAGCAATATAACAAATGAAGGGGGGCCATTGGCACTAAATCTAGAGGAAAATGAGGTTTTACGGCATATTCAGACCTTTGCACATATTTTCCAAGGCCTTAATGATTATGCCTCTATTATGTGCACTTTGAAACTTAAGCAACTAGATAGGTGAATGTCATTTGCCCATAAAAGCTTAGGACATGAATCTGATGGATTGTTGGTTGGTTTTTAATGTTTCTTAGACAACTATGGTTTTAAAACATAGTAAGGAAACTCATATTAATAATTTTCCATGGTCTTAATAATATATATTGAATTAATTAGAATTTATTAATTCACAGATTTTCAATGTGAACATATTTTAGGATGTGTAGCTTTAATACTTTATTAATTGCATTCCTAATGTGTTGATTGAGTTGATGTTTTTATTAGAATGTGGATAAAAACTACTGCATACATAGAAGAATTGTCTGAAAAAGTTTGGAAATTGATCTAAACGAAAGTGCTCACATAAAACTTTTTACGAGGAGAGTACAGCTGTTTCGCTTGTTTGTTTTTAATACTAAAGTATTTGTCTGCCTGGGACGACATGATCGACAGACCACGATGCTTTGCCAGAGATGGCCTGCACCTGTCGCCCTTAGGATTCTGGATACTGGCTAAGGCTCTTGCCACCCGTATAGTGCCTTTTTTAGGCACGGTTCAAATGACAAATTCACCACAGTAACAGGTACAAGCAAGCAAAATCTGAGGGTAATGCTACAAGTCTAAACCTCAAAATGCACTCACTCGAGGCACTCCTTAAAATGGAGAACATTGACATCTGTGCAGTGACAGAGACCTGGTTCAAAGCTCCAGAGAGCACCCCTGCATTACCAGGCTACAATTCATACCACACCATTCGGCCACCTAACCCAGAACGAAGCACTAAAGGCGGAGGCGTGTCCATATTCATTAAGGATATCCACACCTCAAGGCTAGTTGCACAGCATAATGCATCCAAAATTATCCAAGTGCAACTAACTCTGGGCAAGACCGCAATCCAAATTGTAGCTTGCTACAGACCACCCACCATGCCCCAGGATTCCCACTCCTCATTTCTTGATACACTGGAAAGTATTAGGGTACAACCCAACACCCTAATAATGGGCGATTTCAACTATCCCACCATTAACTGGAAACTACTCCTATACCAACTCTTTTGCTCAACGTTTTCTAGAATTCATAAATTCCAACGCCTTGGGTCAACTTATTCATATCCCCACCAGGGGCAGCAATATCCTAGACCTGGTCATTACCAACATGGGAAACCAGTGTTCCACACCAGAGGTCAATTCCTCGTTGGTCAGATCCGACCACAAGCTAATCAGCCTAGACATCCACATCCCACCCCAAATTAGGGAAGCCATCGTAAAAAACTTCTCCAAAGCCAACTTCACACTTCTTAATACAGAAGTGGCAGACTTCATGACACCCATGCAGACGGACAATAGAGGTATGACTGCTGAATCCTACACAAATGCACTTTATAAGCACTTATACGAGTGCATGGATCATGCTATCCCTAATAGAACCAAGATGGTATCTTCCAAAAAAAGGAAGCCAATCTGGTGGTCCTCTGCCATAAATAAACTCTACAACAGAAGAAAGAAACTGTTGCAAAAAAGAGTAAAATCCCATGACTGGAGGAACTCTCTGGTCAACCTCAGTAAGAAGCTGAGATCCCTCATAAAATCCTCCAAAGCTAGTTACGAAAACAAAATTGCCACTGACTCAAAAGACAACCACAAAGCATTCTATAGCTATGTCAAGAATCTCAATGGGAACACTCTGATCTGCTCTGAGTTACAGCACAATGGCACTAAATATACAGAACCAACTGATATTGCCAACATCCTAGCAGATAGGTTCAGTGCTAACTTTATCCCCCTCTCACCCCCTAGAGGGCCCATCTCTATACCGGAAGAATGCAAAGTTCCTATAATCATGGCTGCACAGGTAAAAAACACACTCTCCAAAGCCAAGAACACAGCATCCATGGGACCTGACAGTATCCCTTCTACATGAACTACAGAATGAACTGGCACCCTACCTAACTACCATGTTCAATCATAGCCTCACCTCAGGCTTTGTACCCACTGAATGGCGCACCGCAACAGTTATCCCACTCCACAAAGGGGGAGCCACGACGGACCCCGGGAACTACCGCCCCATTAGCCTGATGAGCCTGGTCTGCAAGGTCATGGAACGTATCATCGTGGAACTCATAAATAAAGACATTAGTAATCTCCAAACTCTGGACCCTATCCAGTTTGGATTTGTAAAAGGCAGATCATGTCTCCTAAACTTGATTGACTTCTTTGAAGCAGTCACCAAAGCCATAGATGAGGGTAAAATGGTTCACACAGCTTATCTAGATCTCGCCAAGGCTTTCGACACCATCCCCCACTCTGGAATTATAGATAAGCTCACTAAACTAGGTATAAATCCCTATGTTACAAGATGGGTTGCCAACTGGCTCACGGACAGAACCCACACTGTGAAAGTAGCTGATTCCAAATCCGACTTCAGACCAGTGACAAGTGGAGTACCACAGGGTTCAGTCCTGGGTCCTCTTATGTTTGGTATCTACTTCTCTGAAGTGCAGGCTAACACAGAAGGTCTTTGGCTAACAAAGTTTGCAGATGACTGCAAACTAGGAGCCATAATCGAAACTCGTAACGATGTGGCCAAACTACAAAAGGGCCTTACTGAGACAGATACCTGGTGTCAAAGCCATGGCCTGAAGCTCAATGCCAAAAAGTGTATTGTCATCCCCTTTGGTAAAAACTCTGTACCCATGAACTACCACATAGCTGGTAGTCTACTTAATGCCGAAAATGTGATGAGACCTTGGGACACAGGTGGACAGTAGTCTCTCCTTTGATAATCACATCGCCACAGTGGTCAGAAAATCCTTCTACGTGGCTCATCTCATCACAAAAGGATTATCATCCAGAAAAAAAGAGGTCATAGTTCCCCTCTACTCATCACTCATTAGACCCACTATAGAGTACAATGCCCCTTTTGGTATGTACCTCACAAGACATCTACAACAACTGGAAAGACCACAGAAATACCTCACAAAGAGGATTACCGGCCTCAAACAGATGCCCTACGCAGACCGTCTCAAAAAATTACAGTTTTACTCCATCGCATATCGCCTACCCAGCAGCAATCTCTGCCTAACGTACAAAGCTATGTCAAACCCAGAGCTGTTGGACATGCTCCACTTAAAGAAATCCCAATTTCTCCCAGCTACACGCTCTAGGGACCTAAACCTTGTCACCACAATAAACAGAACATGCTGGAGGGATAGATTCCTGCCCCAGAGACTTCCCATACTCTGGAACAGACTACCTATCTATGTCAAACAGAGCTCCTCATTAGCACTCTTCAAGAAAAATCTTGATGATTGGATGGGAAATGGGAAATTCACCCCAGGGATCACTTCTGTGGCTCTGCTCGACAGGGGCACAGGAAAATAATTTTCTTGGGTGGCGAAAGCCAGGGTACATTTTTTGGCTAAGCTTATATAGGCCCTAGGGCCAACAGCCTAGTACCTACCTATGAACCTAATAAGATGGAGCATATGCTGCACAAGCTTGATGTCCACAGGCAGCTTTGATTCTATTTACACAGGACCAAGGACTTTAGAAAATCAGAACAGCTCTTTGTTTCATTTTCAGATTCAAAGAAAGGTGCTCCAGTGGTAAAAACACCTTATCAAAATGGTTATCAGATTGCATCTCCTTTACATACACCTCTGTCCATACGCCATTACATCAAAAAGTAAAGGCCCACTCAGCTAGAGCTGTCACCACATCTTCAGCCTTTTTGGCAAAACTACCAATAGATTCCATTTATGCAGCAGCTACATGGTCTAAGCCTCATACCTTCATCACTCATTACAAAGTGGATAGGGCCTCCAGGGACAGGGCCTCCTTTGGTTTCACTGTCCTGAGGGAATATACTCCTGTGAGACACCCAAGAAAGATGGTGCTTGGGACGCTAACCCATCAGTAAGAATGAAGGCGAGATAGAACAACTTCACATAAAGAAGTACTCACCATAACGTTCCATGTGAGTTGTTCATCTCGCCTTCATTCTTATGTCCCAACCTCCTAACCCCCTTCCAGTTTTTTCTTGGAGACCGAGAAGCTGGACAAGTCATGGCTGTATTGGTCTTTGTCTGGTTTATTCTTAATAGTACGCTTAAAATTTTTTTTCTACTTACATTAGTTAGCAGCAAACAAGATCTGAGGGGAGCAATAGTGCATCGTGGAATAGGGGGTAGGACACGAGCTGGTTGGAGACCTCGAGCTTTTGCATTTTGGCCGAGTCGGAGCTAAAGGTCGGCTCTGAACCCATCAGTAAGAATGAAGGCAAGATGAACAACTCACATGGAATGTTATGATGAGTATTTAACTTCTTTTATTTGCTGATAAGCGTTACTTTCTGTTTTACCTGCTCCATTTATTTTCTGTTGTACTCAAGAAATGTGCTTGGCCTGGTGTTTTTGCTCTGTGTGACAGGTACACACTTAAATTATGTAGGCTGCACATTTCACATGTTTTTTCATTGGTTAACTTATCTCTTGAGTGATACTTA
>NC_056733.1:1700468978-1700476478 GCF_019279795.1 Protopterus annectens | reverse complement strand
GATTGTCTTTTGTGTCCTTGGCGATTTTTCTCTCAAAATTAGCCTTGGATGATTTTATGAGAGCTCTTAGTTTTTTACTTATAATGATCAAAGGTGTCTTACCTTTCAAGGATTTTGCTCTATCTTGTAGTAGCCTCCTCCTTTTGTTGTAGAGCTTGTTTATGGCTGGGGTCCACCAGACTGGACGCTTGCCTTTGGTACAGAGAGTCTTAGTTTTGTTTGGGATTGCCTGATCCATGCAGTCCTGTAGGTGCTGGTAGAAAGCATTTGTAAGTGATTCAGCGGTTTGAGTAATGTTTACCACTGGATCAGGGGCCTTAAAGGAGACCACACTAGTTTTCAGAAGTGTGAAGTCTGCTTTTGAGAAGTTTTTCACTGTGGTCTTTTTTATTTCAGGTTGGGGCGGGATGAGGACCTCCAGCGAGATTAGTTTATGATCTGATCTCACCAGTGAGGTGTATACTTCCGGTGTTGAACATTGTGAACCCATGTTTGTGATGATGAGATCAAGTATGTTTTCTCCTCTTGTGGGGATGGTGACTAGTTGTTCCATGGCATTTGAGTTTATGAATTCCAGGAACCTTTGGGCTAGAGAGTTTGGGCTTGAGTAGTGTTCCCAGTCTATATTAGGGTAGTTGAAGTCACCTAGAATGATATATATATATATATATATATATATGTGTGTGTGTGTATGTATATATATATATATATATATATATATATATATATATATATATATATATATATATATAAAGGAAGCCAATATTCCCTAGAAGCAAAGCTGAGGTGTCAAAGCGTTTAAAATAAACGTAAAATGCAAAATACTAAAAACTTTAAGAACAGTCCTCCTTACGAAAACGCCAAAGATATAAGCGTTTTTTGGCTAACGTTAACTTTTAAAGCTACAATGTGTATTTGAGCCTTCTAAATTGAACGCCAAAAGTTTCTGACAAAATCTTACTGGTAATAGGATATCCCTGGTAAATGTCTTTTAAATCCACTCGTTACTGCGTAAGAAACACCTTTCGGTTCAACCAAAGCATGTGAACATATGGACCAGAATATCAAAAGTTTCTTACAAATGTTCGTTGATACTCCGCTTTCGCCAGTAAACACTGTTAATTCAGCTCGTTCATACACCATTCGGTTCAGCAGCTTCTACAAAACTGTAAAGCCAATGAAAGCAATAAACCATACGTTAAAAAGATAAAATCCAGTTTAATGTGAGCGCTTTCGCGGCTAATACATGCCGCTTCATCAGACAAACAAAACTAAAAAGACAACGAGCTTTTTAAAAACCTTACATATATTGTCGTCCAATAGATACAAAGTAGTCCATTTAACTAAATACGTATTTCCTGTTAGGCTTAAGTCTCATTCATCAACTACCAAACAAGGTTGCAAGGCAAATAATCTGCCTGGTTTAGGAAGCAAACCTCTATTTAGTAACATAAAATCTTCTTCTTTCGGCTTTTTCCCGGTTAGGGGTCGCCACAGCGGATCACCTTGTCCGCACATTGAATGGCAGTGGAGTTTTACAGTGTCGAGTTGCCAGCCCGGCGCCCAACCTTCAGAGAAGGCACACTCCACCGCACACCTAGGGCCAATTTAAGTGTCCAATCCACCTGCAGCATGTCTTTGGGATGTGGGAGAAGCAGAGCACCCGGAGAAACCGCGACCACAGGGAGGACATGCAGACTCCGCTGAAAGGCACCCCAGCCGAGGATCGAACCGGAGAACCTCTTGCTGTGAGGCGGCAATGCTAACCACTGCACCACCGTGGCCGCCCATTTAGTAACATAAAATAATCGTGTAATATAATGTAATATAATTCATTATATATCCATAACAGATGGACTGTGAACTAAGGAATTTGTTAAAATCCTAAAAACAATTTAAGTTACATATTAAACTGCTATTACACTAATAATAATGAATTCTAAAAACCTACTATACTTTTACTAAATAAACAGTTGATGGTACCTTGAGATATATTCCAATTAACATATTAATAGTAATAATGTGTCATGATAATGAGAATGATGGAATATCAAACAAACACTCCAGGTGAAAAATAATGTATAATATATAATATCTCTAAAAAAGCACAAAAAGAATTATAGATGTTTATCTACTTTACATAATGACTACATGGCAGGTTTAGATACCTTACGTGAAGGTCTGATTAGTAGAGGATATCCTGAATTTGAGATAGAGAAGACGTTCTCTGAGATGGATGGCCTCAGACGCAATAGGGCTAAACCATATTTTTCAGAATCATCTCAAACCACTACCATCTCTACCCATACATTGGCCTCTCGCCCAGTAAGCATAGTCTTACCCTTTGGTGGCAAACTATCAGTAGTGCAGGAGACTATTAGGAAGAATTGGAACATACTCACTGCAGACACTAGAATAGTTGATCTGGTTGGTGAGTTTCCTTCATTTACGTTTAGTAATATGTGCAGTCTTAAACGACAGCTTTGTGGGGCCATGACTAGAACCATTAAAAATAGGACGGGTTTTGAGAGAACTAACAAATGTGGACACTGTCCACAATGTGCCTACATTGATCAATCTCATTATTTTAGGCACCCGGAAACAGGACATCTTTGGACCATTAATTATGATAGTGATTGTACAACTAGGAATGTGATTTATATAGCCCACTGCATACATTGTTTCTCGTTTTACGTGGGGAAAACAAACAGGTCCCTTAGGGAACGTATACGAGATCATTGTTACTGTCTGAATAGACAACAAGATTACAGCGCACTTGCGAAACATACCTTAAATGAAGGGAATTTGCATACTTTTTTGTTTCAAGTAATACAAGTATTGGACATTAATCCAAGAGGAGGCAATTTAGTAAATTTAACAGAGCAAGCGGAATTGGGGTGGATTTGTAGATTAGCTGCCCATAGAGGAAAGGGATTGAATGAGGTATTATCGATCAAACCTTATTTAAAGGGTAGAACTCTCAAATAGTTTTATTCTTATTAGGGATATAACTCCACAATCAATCTATACATTTTCTATTAATTAAATTTGGAATGGTATGGGGTATGTTACTTGTCTATTTGGTACTTTTTAGTTTTTTAGGTGGTAGGGTCCCATATTAGGCTCCAATATATTTATATTTATATTTCTTTTTGTGCCTTTTTAGAGATATTATATATTACCTTTCACCTAGAGTATTTGCTTGATATTCTATCATTCTCATTACCATCAAACATTATTATTATTAATATGTTACTTGGAATATATCTCAAAGTATCATCAGCTGTCAATTTAGCAAAAGTATAGTAGGTTTTTAGAATTTATTATTATCATTAGTATAATAGCAGTTTAATATGTAACTTAAATTGTTTTTAGGATTTTAACAAACTTCTTAGTTTATAGTCAATCTATTATGTTATGGATATGTAATGAATTATATTACATTATTATATTACACGATTATTTTATGTTATTAATTATAGGTTTGCTTCCTAAACTAGGCAGGTTATTTGCCTTGCAGCCTGGTTCGGTATTTGATGAATGAGATTCAAGCCTAACAGGAAATACGTATTTAGTTAAATGAAATACTTTGTATCTATTGGACGATAATATATGCAGGGTTTTTAAAAAGCTCGTTGTCTTTTTAGTTTTGTTTGTCTGATGAAGCGGCATGTGTTAGCCGCGAAAGCGCTCACATTAAACTGGATTTTATCTTTTTAACGTATGGTTTATTGCTTTCATTGGCTTTACAGTTTTGTAGAAGCTGCTGAACCGAATGGTGTATGAACGAGCTGAATTAAGTGTTTACTGGCGAAAGCGGAGTATCAACGAACATTTGTAAGAAACTTTTGATATTCTGGTCCATATATTCGTTGGCGTTTGGTTGAACCGAAAGGTGTTTCTTACGCAGTAACGAGTGGATTTAAAAGACATTTACCAGGGATATCCTATTGCCAGTAAGATTTTGTCAGAAACTTTTGGCATTCAATTTAGAAGGCTCAAATACACATTGTAGCTTTAAAAGCAACGTTTAGCCAAAAACGCTTATATCTTTGGCGTTTTCGTAAGGAGGACTGTTCTTAAAGTTTTTAGTATTTTGCAGTTTGCGTTTATTTTAAACGCTTTGACACCTCAGCTTTGCTTCTAGGGAATATTGGCTTCCTTTACATAACTGTTTCATTGTACGTGTGGTGGTTTCTTTTTATATATATATATATATATATATATATATATATATGTATATTATTTATTTATTGACATTTGTTAACCGGGTTTGTCCAACTGGGCTTGTGGCCCATTTTCAGTGGAGGCCCGAGGAGAAAACTCCAGTAGTAGATTTTAAACAAGTACAATTTTAAACAATATTGATCTAATAGCAGTTGTAGTAAAAAGATTGACATATATTGGGTTACATGCATAAAGTTAAAGTTGCATTAAAAAGAAGCTAAGTAACAATTTTACATTGATATAGTTAAATAGGTCAATAATAACAATTGTTTGTTTGTATAAAATTATGCAAATGCATAGTAGGCACATTGGAGAGAGAGGTGTAATGAGGTACTAATTATGGTCCTTCTGCGGGTACATAAAGGGAAGGAAGACTAGGTAGGGTCATGGCAAGGGCAGGTTCTGGAATTGAGAAAATAAGCTTTTAGTTCATTTTTAAAGTGTGAGGTGTGGGAGATTGAACGTAAGTCAAGGGGAAGTTTGTTCCAAGCATGGGCAAGGAAGTGTTTGTAGAGTAGTTTGCCTACTGATCTTTTTGGGTGGTAGATATCAAGTAATTGTTGGTTAGAAGTACGGAGGGTCCGGGATGGGATGTAGATGAAGACTAAGGAAGATAGAGATGGACAGAAGGTGGGTTTATAAAGAATAGCGTGTAGTATATGAAATTGATAAGATAGCAGAAATTGGGTAAGTTAGAATTTAAAGAAATGCAGTGATGTGAGTTGTATGGGGAGTTAGTAATAAATCTGGCTATTTCATGGTAAGTCTGTTGGAGTTTGTTTAGAGTGGAGGCCTGGATGTTGTTAAGAACTGAGGCGGCGTATAAGAGGGAGGGGAGGAGAAGTGCCTGGCCCAGGTTAAGTCTAGATTCAGGAATTTTTTGTTCTGATATAGCAGACCTAGTTTCTGTTTTTTTTTTTTTTTTTTATACATTGGAGTATGTGTAGGTTGAACTTTAGTTCGTCATCGATAATGACCCCTAGGAGTTTTGTGTGGGTGCCAGGTTGGATAGTTGTATTGTTAGAAAATTTAATAAAAAAGGAGGTTTTGTGATGAGAAAGAGAATGGGGAAGGAAAAGTAGGAGTTTGGTCTTTTTGGGATTTAGGATCAATAGGTTGTGAGAGAGCCATTGTTCAGTGGATAGTGTAGGGCCTGTTGGGTCAGGGAGTGTAGTTCAGGAATGTTATTTGAGATAGATATAAGTGTGGAGTCGTCGGCATACTGAATAAGGGAGAATTCTTTGCATGTGGTGTAAAGATCATTGGTGAAGATGTTAAATAAAAGGGGTCCCAAGATGGAGCCTTGGGGAACACCAGTGGAGATGGGAAGGAAAGGTGAGGAGGATGAGAGCCATTTGACAGATTGTTCCCAGCCAGATCGGTAACTATTAAACCAGGCAAGTGCGGAGGGGGATAGGTGGAGATTTACGAATTTGGATAGTAGTAGAGGATGAGAGACCGTATCGAAGGCTTTGGAGAGATCTAGGAAGAGACAGGAAATGAGTTTAGACTTGTCAAATAACTAGACTGGGATCAACATTGTGCATCAGATGATGCCCTTGGTATATGTGAGTGAAAGCGCCAAGAGATTTCTGTTTTTGTTCTATGGATTACTGGCTGTCCATTTTTCCATTAAAGTCATTGCACGACGTCGATCCCAGTCTGGTTATTTTACAAGTCTGTATTCGTTTGTACTTGCTGCACTTCCAGGAAATGAGTTTATTGTTGTCTAGGGCCTCTGCAATGATATGAGTGAAGGAGAGGATGGCAGTGGTGGTGCTGTGGTGAGGGCGAAATCCATGTTGGATAGGGGTAAGTGAGTGGTGTGTGAGAAGGTGATTGAGAAGCTGTAAGTGAATACATTTTTCTAATATCTTGGAGGGGGGGCAGAATTGAAGAAATGTATCTCTCTCTTTTCTGAAGAAATGTCAAGCAGAGGTCTTTATTTTGCCTCTGAAGAAATGGCACTGAAGAAAATGTCCAAAAGTAGACCAGACAAACTCCGTACTACTGTTGATGAATCTCCTTCTGACACAAACTGGCATGTGTAAATGCAAAAAAAAAAAATTAAATAAAGCATTATTTGAAATCCACACAGTGTATGTCAACCATTGTTTAAATGCCAAAATATTGAAACAAAATTATAAACAAGACTATTGATATATATCAGCAGGAGAAATAACTTATTTCTGCTGAACCCTGCCCAATGTAAACCTTGCTGGCCTTCTTCTAACTGTCTTGTCAGATTAACCTCTGTAGTTTGTGTGTGTGTGTGTGTGTGTGTGTGTGTGTGTGTGTGTGTGTGTGTGTGTGTGTGTGTGTGTGTGTGTGTGTGTGTGTGTGTCTTTTGGCTTTTCCCGGTTAGGGGTTGCCACAGCGGAACTCTGGTCAGCTAATGATTGGCAGTTGATTTTTAAGTGCTGAGTTGCCAGCCCTAACGCTTCAACGAAGGTACACCCATTCACGCATGTCTCCACCCAGAAGACGCTGTAGCTGAGAGTCGAACCAGACAGCGTCTTACTGTGAGGCGACTGCGCTACTGCAGCACCACCACCGCAGACAAAAAACCTCTGTAGTTTGTGCCCTTAGTAAATGTTGGGCTCTATCTGATTGATACGTTAAACCAGAAATGTCATTATGTAAAGTCTGAATGCTGTGCTGAGTCTGTTTCTCTAAATGGCATTATTGTCCCTTACTACTGTCTCTAGGGAAATTTAATATTGATAGCACGCTGTACTATGTTAGAACTTTTTCTGTTTGTGCATTTGCAATATTTACTATAAATAACATTTTTATGTAGTCTATTACATTACTGACAATAATTACATACACTTGTACTGTATGAGATTTAGGTGACTGCAGAAGGTACATTTAACTGTTGTATGTGTGAAGAATTAACAACGCTAGAATCAAATAGATTGTTTATCAGAATAGGATATATCCTATGGTATGGCTTACATACTAGACTCCTATGACAAAATAGACAGAAGTTAGGAAAGTTACTTTTACATTTACAAACACAACTGTTATCTAATGTCTGAACATCAAACATTTCAGATTTACATTTCATGTCTGACACAGAAGGCTGAACCATGTAAATTTATATATACAATATGTGGGCACTGTAAAGTTAACTGTCTGTAATTGCATCCATGTTATAACTGTGAAGAAAGTACCATAATTTATGTAGAAGACAAGCAGGTGATCAGGCTGAAGTCAATCTGGAAAAGGACGGTGTTTCTCTACAGATGAATTGTAGGTGGTCCAACGCAG